>NC_142647.1:41527651-41830681 GCF_053813885.1 Theobroma cacao
TAAGTTGCTTCAACCATCTTGCTTGACTTCCACTCTGTATTTCTACCTCAAGTCCTTCCTGCAATACATAAATTTTTTCAGGCAGCGAATTATATTTTAGCAATTAGCGTGATAGGAGTGATTGATGTCAGGGAATATGTTGAAATTTGTGGTTGTTTTAACCATTGATTGCAAGTGATCAACAACATTCTCAGTTGTAATAAAATATCCATGGATACCCATGTCACTCAAAAATTTAAGCAGTTTTTGGTTTAGAAAATCAACGAACAAGACCGAAAAGCTATAGTTTTGATTGCTTACAATTTTGGATATTTCTTGATTCCTAGCTCGGGCCGTTTTTGCGTACTTTGAGCGCCTGTACTTATCAACAAGGGCAGCCTTGATCTTTGCTGTTGCCATATCCAAGAAAGGGTCTGATGATGTTGGTTTATCCTGTAATAATGCAACAGAAGATTATTTGTGACAATATTTAGCTTATTATCCAAGAAAAAACATACGTGCGAAATTCTACAAATGGTTTGAACATTAATTGCAATCTTAATTCCTAACACAGCTGAAAACTATTATGTTCTATGAGACATGCTTCTCAGACAACCTGTTATGTAGGGCAAGTCAGATATTTAAAAGTTTTATTCAAGCATTCTAAACTGAAGAGCCAAGTTCTTTGACAAGAATTGTTTAAGCAGATGCCTGCTGGTGTTTGCCAAAGAAATACAGTATCCAAGTTCTTCAAGTGTACTCGAAATGTCATGGATAAAAAAAAAAAAAAAAATGAAAACAATGCTTCAGCTTTCAAGGAACTAGTTATTATTGAGTAGCATATGGAATTGGTGTTGAGCGATACATACACGCAGTCTTTGAGAACCCTTCAATGTAGCCGTTACGGCATCAAAGTCTGAATTTATACATCGGAGGAAGTGATCAGAAGGATTTCTTCTACTTGGGCATGGAAAGCCAGCTTCAGCAAAGAACTGTGAAAATCAATATTGAAAAAATTACATTACAAGAATAACGTCAAACTTATGTAGGTCGTTCATGAAAATCACATGAAATGCCTTTTCTTTATACCTCAACAGCCATCTTTGCCTCTCCAAAATAAACAGTTTCACCACCAGATAATAAGAAAAGGTCATCAAACAGCGCAAAAACCTCACTACTTGGCTGGTGAACAGAAGAGATAACTGTCCTCCCATCGCGAGCAATGTTTCTGAGAGATTGAACTACAAAGAAAGCCGAGGCACTGTCAAGGCCGCTAGTAGGTTCATCCAGGAACAATATTTTTGGCATTGTGATGATTTCAAGTGCTATGCTAAGTCTCTTCTTCTCCCCACCACTTATTCCCCTTAAATGCCAATTCCCAATCACTGAATCAGCACATTCTTGGAGACCCATTTCCATAATTGTTCCCTCCACAATGTCTCTCACTTCCTCTTTGGTCAAGTTATTTGGAAGCCTTAAATGAGCTGAGTAGCTTACAGTTTCTCTCACTGTGAGAGTTCCCAACATCACATCCTCCTGAGTCACATAAGCCTGAAATTTCCATATGCATCAAATTAAATGTCAACATAAAGTGAGAGTGAAAAATATTGCTCTCCAATTTAATTATTTGAATTTGTTTCCGAAAGCCTTAAGAGAAGAAAAAAACTTACAACACCACCATAGTCTAGTCTCTTCTTCTTCCCATTTAGAAGAATATTCCCGGTCATGACCACATTTCTGGCGAGTCTACCTGTACCAAGATCAAGGTACTAAAATGGTTAACAGAAAAAGTAATTTAACAGTGCTGATATTAAATGTGTTTATCAAGTATTGCATCACTAAAAAAATCAATTTTACATGGCTTTTGATTTCTTAAAGGAGACAGTGATAGAGTCAAACTTTTATGTTTGAACAGCGAACATAAGAAATTTAACATTTGTAAAGATGAAATTATAATTTTTTTTAAAAATTAAAAAATAAAACTATAATTAAAAAAAAAAAAACAAAGAAGACTAATTAGACATTGAAACAGTAATTCTGGGTTCAAATTTGTATGAGTTGAAGACTTCATTTACTTTTTCCACATCACACTCACGTGGGTGAGGGTGACCATTTACATTGTAGTTGTCGGCATGAATGGTAGATTTCCTGTTGAATTGACACCAATTTAATAATAACTGCTAACTGGAATAATAATGTTATAATAATATAATTATGAAATGAAAGGTCCCACTTTGAGAACTATTCCATCGATGTCGATTTTTATGTTCTTTTTTAATATATATATATATATATATATATATATATATATATATATATAAAATCATGTATTTTTTTGTTCAAAGAGCTGAATTTGTATTTTATTTTTTTAAAATTGAAAAAATTAAACACTGTAATTGACAAAAAAAAAAAGAGAAATTCTATAAACTTTGATGCAAATAAATGTTTTCTATATGCCAAAAACAAAAATTTCACGGGATAATGTGCCAAACTTGAGAGGTATAATACAAATTTCACGAGAGTTTGGGTGACTTTGAAAGGTGCATCACATAAAAATTAGCACACCTGTCATGAATATGGGGGTCCACTTTATTAAGAGACGGACTTTGCTTAATTAAAGGGGACCCTTTGCAGATGGCAGTTCGTAGTTAGCTATCTTTTTGGGCGGGCAACTAATTAATGAGGGAAATTAATTTCTTCCCTCTACCATGCAACTTACTGCAAACACCAGCCCATGCTTTTCTGCCACACTGTTCTATTTTATTAGGTTAACCAACAAAGTGATGGTATTGAATTTATATTTTGACAGAAAGGATTGATTTTATTATTATTATTATTATTGTTGTAAGACCATAGAATTTCTACAGTGTCAAAAATCTTTAACAATGTATATGTTTGGTAGAAGACCTAATTCCTACATATGTATGATTAATTTAATCCTACCTCTAAAATAAGAAGCGTTTTGGGACAAAGTTTACATTGACTGTCAATGTTAGATTTAATGTGTCTTTCTTTTTACTGACATATTGTCAAGGTATAATAAATGTGGTAATCACCCCTTCTGTTCATGTTACCCCATCAAAAACTAAAGTAAATTGATACTAAAAAGAAAATTATAATTATTTAAATAACTAAACTACAATAATTATTTTAAAAAAGGAAAAGTTTAGCATTATATGTAAAGGTAATTTGTCTTGGAGCTCTCAAGGCACTTGTTAGAAAACCACTTCTTTGTTCCCAATCAATTTTCCTTCTTTGTTTTTTTTTTTTTTTGGTTTTCCTTTGATGACAATAATTCTTTGTTGTTCCTTTTGATATTGCTAATCAATTTTGTTGCAAAACCCAAAAGGCTTTGAAAAGGAATTTTTACTAGGTAGTCAAGCTTATTGTTATAAGACACATGAATGCTCCAACAAATCGAAAGCAATCCTATCCAAAAGAAGAGAGTGAACAACATTTTCCTAGAATAGCAACAACAAAACTTCTAGTAAACTAACCGTTCCTCATATTTTATTTCTATTAATTAGTATTTAGTTAAATGATAATAATATATACCTATTTGATAAAAATGAAAATCATCTTTGTCTTATGCATATAATATTCACCAAAAAAAAAAAAAATGGAAGAAAGGGAGAGAGCAAACTAAACCTGCAAGAGAGTCAAGAAGTGTGGATTTTCCAGAGCCAGATGGACCCATAATAGCCATGATCCTTCCAGGCTCAGCATATCCACTAAGTCCTTGAAGCAGCCTTTTCGTTGGTTTGTTAGCAAAGTTTGGCAACACCACCGTGAGATCCTGCCAAACCAAGTAAACACCCCTGACTTCTCCCTTAGCACCGCCGCCAGCAGCACCTTTCTGACTGCAGCTCGCCACCTCTATCTCCATAGCAGATCACTGGCTGAGGAAATCCGCAGCTGAGCAAACTGGAAAAAGAGGTAGAGAGAAGAGAATAAGAACATGAAAATACGCCCATCTACACTTTGAGAGTTGTTATTGGCCTGTTAGTGATTGAACGAACGATCACCAAACAACTAACCATTAATGCGGCTCCTGTGAATTGAGGCTCATACCAATAGCATGGGACAGAGAGAGAAATAAAAATAAAACTAAAAGAAAGAAAAAGAGATTAATGGGCTGATTTCAAACAGATCAGAGTCATATGGGTGGCAAGTGAATGAAATAAATGAGTGTGGATGGAATGACACTAGATAGTACTAGACGTAGCATTCATGACTGATAGTTACCAGTACCTTCTTTATTTCAATTTTACTAAACCAAGGTTTTTTTTTTTTTTTTTTTCATACTATAACAGTACTATACTATATTTCTATCTTTTATATGTATTTCTGTTAAAATACTATTTCATATTGCATGTAATTTAAGAAAATATTTTTTATTTTAAATTTTTGTAAAAAAATTTTAGAATTTTAATATTGATAGCTATTTTTTTTAAAAGAGTATTGATAACTAATTCTTTAAATGTAAAAAAACAAAATTCAATATTGGCAGATAAAAAAATGTAGGAATTTGAGGTATTCAAGATTTTTTGTTTTTGGATATCAGGTTAAGATTTACAAAAAAAAAAAAAAAAGGTTTTGGCCCAAAAGGAAGATTTTTAAAAAGAGAATTTATAAGTGTTTAAGAAGTTAAACATGTTTTAAACTAATATCGAGGTATACTACTTGAAAAAATATTTAAACTATTCAAGAAATTTAAATAAGTTCTTATATTTTTATTTTTGGTTAAATAGGTCTTTATGACTAATGACGACTAATAATTGACTAATTGTTATTAATCAAATGCAACTTATCATTTTATACTCACGTGGCGTTGACATGACATTGATGTGAATAGTAAAAATATCATATGGTAATATCATAATGTCATATCAGTATATTGTGTCGTCATCAATTACAACCAGTGGCAGAACTAGGATTTCTTGTTTGGGAGTGAAGACAATGTTTGTAAAATAATCATACTAAAATATCAATGTTTGACAAAAACATAAAGTAACTTAAAAAAATTCATAACAAAATTACACAAATAACTCTAATTACGTGTTAAGTATAAAATATAAGATATTTTTTTAACAACTATTGCATGCTAAGATTGGACATTTTATGAAGGGAAAAACTATAAAATTCTAAAAAAACGTAAAGGTATACTATAAAATTTTAAAACTTTTGGAAAACCGCTACTAGTCCTTATTCCCTTTGTCACTGATTATGACATGTCAACACATCAATATCACATGACATAGAATGACAAGTGACATTTTGACTAATAACAATTAGTAATAAAGATTTATTTAACCTAAAATAAAAAGCCTAAATGTTTGATTAAATGCAAATAAAAGAATAAGAACTTATTTGAATTTTTCACAAATAGTTTATGAGTCTTTTATAAATGTTATGTCTAATATCTATGAAAACATAAATCAATAATAATAATAATAATATTAATAGCCTTTCATATCTCAAAACTTGAATCCAATAACTTGAACCATTTATATTTAATACACTGATAATGTATAACTTCTATACATTATCAGCTCACCAAATATTATCATCTCATTAATGAGATAAAAATAAAAATCTTTAAGCACTTAAACTTAAATATTAAAAAAATTTTAATAATTAATTAAATAAATAATTTTTTTATCTCTCTCCAACTCCATCACAGCTTTATCTTTTTTTTTTTATCTCTCTCTAATTCCATCTCCATCATCCTCTTCTCCTCTTCTTCTTCTTCCATTAAAATTAAAAATTAAAATATTTTTTACTTTTCCCTAGAACCTCATTCACCTTCTTTTCTTGTTCTTCAACAGGCATCCAACCTAAAATCCTACTAAATAGAGTGCCACTGAAACCTAAAGAAGGAGAAAAAGTGATGAATTTGGTATGGAGATTTTCTTTTTGATGAGAGAAAGAGAGAGAAAAACAAGGAAATAATTCTTTTATTGGTTAGCATTGGAACCAGATTGGTTGGCTTGTGATAGAAGAATCCTTCATTAAGTTGTGACAGTATTATCTTTGGGGGTAGTATCAGTGTTGGAAAAATTTGGTCACAACTTCTATTAGAATTAGAATTTGATAATAAGTTGATGTTGGTTAATTACATTTACCATTTTATCATTTACTCTATAACCCAAAGTCAAACTAAAAGTAACTCCTTAATTTATTTATTTGAAAAAAGGAACAATGGGTTATCACATTATAATCCTATATCAAATGTAGAAATCACTTAAAAAAATATATCACTAAAATTAACAAGTAAAAATAATCTTGAAATCTTTTGAAGTTGAACAATTTTACTAAACCAAATTTTAATGAAAGAAGAAGAAGAAGAAGGGGAGAAGAACATGATAGAGTTAGAAAGTGATAAAAAAGAGGAACAATAAAATAATGTTGTGAAGAGAGAGAAAATTTTATTTATTTAATTAATTATAAAAAACTTTTAAACATTTAAGTTTAAGTCCTAAAAATTTTTAAAACTACAGTATTTGATGAGCTGACATATATAGAAATTATAGACAATGCATCAAATAGAAACCCTAACTTATAATACTACGTACTTTTTATTTAAAAAAAAAAGAAATAAAGGAAAAGAACCACAACAGCTTAATGAAGAACCGTATAGTGGACTTGGAGAATGAGGGAGATTTCCGAAAAGGGGAAGTTGTTCCCACTTTTGCAAATTAAAGTAAATTTTCTTAATTCTAAAGATTTGATTATTCGCTACTCCTAAAAGTTGGAAATTTGTCTTATTGGATAATTAGTCAGCTAGTAACTGCTAAACTCTTTTTCTTCTAATTTCCATTGTTTGGTAGTGAGGTTTTCTCTTTATTGACTCTTCAAATGCCGGACTCCTCACTCTTTTTCTTTTTATCTTTACGACTTCATGTTCATTTTTTTCTTTGAAAGTTACTTCATGTTCATTTTTTTCTTTGAAAGTTACTTCATGTTCATTTTTATCTCGACATCAGTCAACCACGAGATTTTCTTCCTTTTTTGGCAAAAAAAAAAAAAAATCAACCATTTTATTTTATAATTTTAGGAAAAGAGAAATTCAAACTAAATTCTTACATAAAGTCATAAATATCCCTATTATTGAAGAATATTCCTTTCCTTTCAAGTTAAATGTTCATTTTCCATTTTTAATTATCTCCATATAATATTCACCTTCTCCATATAATATTCCTTCAAAGTTTTCAAAGCTTTCAAATCCGAAAAAAATTAAAATACTGAGATAAGTAAAAGATAGGAGAAAATTATATAATATTTCATAGTCCAACTAATTAATTTATGGTAGTAACTAGTAAGATATTTGTATTAATACATAACTTATTTATTCTCCGTTTGATTGATATTTTATTTTTTATTTGATAAAAAAATAAAAAATGAATATTGAAAAACCAGACAAATGATAAAAGATAAAAGCTATAATATTTTACAAAAATCCCTTAAACTATTTAAAAAAATTTAAATAAACTCTTATTTTAATATTATGTTTAATAAAGACCTTATACTTTAATTAAAGGTCAAATAAGCCATTATGATAAATAGTTGAATAACTATAGTTAGTTAAAACATACTTGTCATTTTTATACCACGTAATATTGACATGATAAGGTAACATGTCATAGTGGATGGTGGCATGACATGAAGATACGTTCACATAACATTTTTTACCATCCACATTTTGCCATGTTAGCGTTATGTTGGTATATAATGACAAGTGATATTTTAATTAATAACAGTTAATCAACTATTAATCATAAATACTTATTTAACTCAAATTAAAAGTATATGAATTTGATTAAACGTAATTAAAAAAACATTGCAATAAATTTGACTTAAGACATTACATTTTTAAAATGTGCTACTAAAAATATTTTTAATAATACTTTTTTTTATGTTTTTTAAAACATTTTTATAAATCTCAGTTCACTATATAAATTTTTAAATGCATTATGAATAAAATGTAACGATAGAAATTATATATACTAGCAAAAGTTACATTAAATGTGAAAAAAGTAAACCTAAAAATTTAAATAGTTGCATTTTTTAAAATTTAACTATATAAAAAAATATGTCGCCCAAAGAAATATGATTAAAACTCAATTTTTTTGTAGTGAAATAAAAAGTTGTTTAAATTTTCTTCAATAATTCGAGAATTTTTTAAAACATTGTCAAGATAAAAAGTAAAAACATTAATCAAAAGAAACCTTTTTTTTATAAATAAATATAGATTATCTAGAATATCGAATATGATAAATTACTTGCGGAATGTTTATAGGTAACAATTGACAAAGCAACGGAGGAGTGAGCAGAAATTAACCAAACTATTCCTTTACCTTTTACTAAAACATAAAACCAATTGGTAAATGCAACTTTTAAACCAATTGTCGTTAAATCACTGGCTTTTTATGTATGTCAAATTGAATTGATAGTTTGTGGCCACTTTTATCTGTCCCAAAATATACGGTTGCCCTTTGAATTAAATTTATTCAGCAAAGACAGGCTGTGATTGTATACAGTCCGGTATTTAAAAACATATATACAGCCTAAGCTGTAACCCATTATTGTAGGCCATTTTATCACATCTATTGTACGTCAAATTAATCTTGATGTTGAGATGTCCTTATCCTGTCACTATTAATGGGTCACACTTTTTGATAATTTCATTTGTGTGATAAATTAGTTATTAAGTATTAATTTTGACACGATATTTTTTACTGACAACTTATTACTATTGTGGTTTTGTTAAATCTATAATGTTGCACTAGTGTAAAAATTCTCCTGAACTAGTTAAGGAAATGCTTTGCTTAATTTTTTTTTTGACAACATCATGTTATCTGGCTAATTGGTTGCCACAAACAAAGTTTCATAACAAGAAGCAATATGTGCAAAAACAACCTAAGCTTGACCTGCTTACAGGTGTAATCCCTCTTTTGTAAGGATCCAAGGCCTCGGGTCTAAATGCAGAAAAATCAAGAGTGGTGAAGGAGTCTCCAACTGATGGGGATCTTCAAAATAGAAACAAGCTGATGCTTGAAGAGGCAGAAGCAATATGGGCTTTGGGAAGGAATTTGTTGGGTGGAGTAGTGTTGTAACGTGCAGGTTCGAGAACCCAGCCGCTAGATGTAGGGTGATTTAGGGAGTCGCCACCAATCTTTTTTTTTAGATGTGATTGGCCACCCTATTTTGTTCTACTCGACGAAATCCTAAATTAAATTTAGGTCTATCGAAAGAACGATAAATTGGTCTACGTATCTTTTAGATTTGAGTTCGGAAGTACGGTTACGCACAGGGAAGGGTTAGCACTCCCATGACGCCCGTTCCACGAATGGTACCATTTAATCATACATTATCCTAACCCATTAATTTTATTCTTATGTTTCCTTAATTGTTATTTATTTAATTTTTCTTTTATTCTATTAATCAAGTCAAAATATTTTACGGGTTTGGCGCACACGTGATGCAATTGTGAAATGCATGGCATAAAATCGAGATAATGTCAAACGAAAATATTTTATTGAGCGTACTTTTCGAATCTGCCTATCATACTGGTGGGATCGGGGAGTATTCTCTCACTTAGAGAAATACCTTAGAAACTTGCATTCGCAAGCTTACAAGGTAAATCCTAGCATCGGGATAGTCGTTTGCGAGTAAAAAAAAAACAGTGTTTTCTTGAATGTAAATCCTAATGCGGGCAAAAGCTTTTTATCAAAGATATCTCTCCGAACCCTCCCATCGTACTGGTGGGATCCAAGGATACCTTCTCACCTAGGAAATTTACCGGAAAAACTCACCTTCTCAAGCTTTCTCGGAAAGTCCCATCATTGGGGCTACACTCGTATACAGAATATGTCTATATGCCATGACATGTAACAATACAACAATGATACACGATGTACTTATAAATTCAATGTTCGTTTCTTATTTAATACTTTTCTTTGAGCTTAGTTATAATGACAAAATATTTTACATTTATTTATTATTTTTGTATAACCATTTCCATTTCATCATATACTTTATTTATTTATATTTTAGATCACATATTTTTTACTCTACGTAGTTATTATTATTTATGCATATGTATTTTATCAATTTTTATTATTATGATTAACAAATTTATTGTTATCATTGGTTTCTCATTTCTTTATATATTTTTTGATTAATTGGTGATTAAGTATATATAATTTTTTATTTATTTAAAATTGAAAACGTTAGAATTCCGAATTAGGACCCTCTCATCATACTGGTGGAGTCTTAATCGAAATTCTTAACCTAAGGAAATTCTTTTAGAATTGCGACTTCTTGCATTCCGTACGAATATCCCATCATCGGTATTGATTCCAAATCAAACATTATATTTTATATTTAATAATTCCTTACTTAGTCTGATCTTTTTATTTTATTTTATTTTTTCATTTATTGATTGATTTTTTTAGACCAAACTTCGAATCTTTCTCAACTATAAATATTGATCCAAAATATATACTCTATTATTATTATTATTATTATTATTACTGTCATTTCCTTACCTATGTTATTATTATATATTTTTTGCAAAAAATAAACTAAACTTTCCTTTATAAAAATATGTTTTTATTATTTTTTATTTATCTAAATTTATGTTCTTTATAACTATGCATTTTTACTATTTTTTTTTATTATTACAATTATTTTTTGATTGATTTTTTCTTGTTTGTTTTGATTTTCTAACACTAAAATAGACATTCAAGTTTTATATATATAAATTCCTCCCCTAGAAAAATAAATACACTTTGATTAAGCAAGATGGGCTAGACCCAATATCAACTAAAACAAACCCAAACAAAAGAGAAAAGTTATACCTTATAAGGCTGAGATTAACCCAACCCACGAGTATGTAGGAAGCCTAAGACCACAACACCATATCTGCTCCCCAAGCCCACAATACTATGCCCAAAACGCACCGTTTGGTACTTATAAGATCACTCGAAACAGTGCCGTTTAGGCCTTGAAATCTGGGTACGTAAGCCCCTTTTTTTTTCCTTTCTCTTATTTTCACCTTCCACTATCTCTCTCTAGACGATCACCCTCTCCTTTCTCTCTAAAACTTTTCTTTTTCCCTCTCTCACTCCGTTGGCCGGATCTCACCACCGGATCTGGCCGTAACTGGAGTCTTTCTTCCCCAAGCTTTCCTCTACTTTCGTCGATTTCTCTCTCTCTTCTACTTCCTGCCTCGGATAGGCAGATCTAGACCGAATCTCCCCTTTTTGCGCCACCGACCACCCAAAATTGAAACTTCCCTCTCTCTTTCTCCCTTTCCACGCCGGTCACCTAGCCCTCAAAACCCACTAAAAAACTCACAAATCTCCCTTACCCAAACATCTCCAAGCTCAAAAATCCTAAACCATCGCCACCCCTCTTATTTTCCCTTTTTTTGTATATTTTTTTGTATTTTTTTTTATTGTTGTTGATTGTGGTTAGGGTAGACTGCTGGTGGCTTTAGGATTTTTAATGGCTGATTTGTGGTTTTTTGTGGTTTGAATCTATTTTTTTTGTTTGAATCCGGGCTATTTTCAAAAACCTCCCTTTTGCTCTAGAGTTTTTTTAGTGTTCTTATAGAACCCAGTTGTCCAAATTTTTGGACAATCAAAGAGGGCAATCATGCTTTGTTCAGCATGTATTCCGGATGGGTGCCTTCAAGTCAAAAATAAATTTGCCGAAAGTGATCTTCAAATCTCAACCGCCGGATAAGCATTTAATGCTTCGTATTTTGTTGACCATGGAGGCCATGTGGGTCTCCCGACTTCCTTCTTTTTTCTTTTTTTTTGTTTGTTTGTTTATTTTTTATTTTTACTATATTATATTATTATTTATTATTGTTTTTGGTTAATTTTGAATGGGTGTTTACAATTGCCCCTCTTTGTACATTCTTGAGAATTAAGAATAGTGCAAAGACGTAAACACCACATTCGATTTATCTCGAAGCCAGTTAATTTAAGCAATCCGATCTAGGCTTCACCTATCTCAAAACGGATTTGAATTTAAAAATCGAAATACCTAAGCTTGACCTAGGTTCAAAAAATGAAATTTTTAAGCTTCATTTAAGCACAACCTATCTCAAAATAGGTTCGATTTAAGCAATATTGAAATTTCCAGACTTGATCTAGGCTTGACCCATCTCACAACAAGTTTGATTTAAAAAATTAAAATTCCTAGACTTAATCTAGGCTCGACCTATCTCACAACAGGTGCAATTTAGAAAATTAAAATTCCTAGCCTTATCTAGGCTCGACCTATCTAACAATAGGTTCGATTTAAAAATTAAAATTCCTAGACTTAATCTAGGCTCGGCCTATCTCATAACAGGTTCGATTTAATTCTCCGATGCCAACTTAATTGGATTAACATGACAATGAAAGACTCAAATCCTTCCATCAAAATTTTATGACCTCATCACTTTAGGTCAGGTGGATTCCTACTTTCGAAGCTCGAGACATGAATTAATTTTGATTCTTGTTTTGAAAATGATCGTGTGCATGGCTACGCATGTATGCATGATTGAAATGATAGAATGCTTTCATGGTTATGATTCGTTAAGGTTCCTGGACCCTTGTCTTGCTTCATCCAATTTTTCATTGCAGCTTTCAATCATCTTTGCTCATTTACTTTTCTTCTAGTTACTTTAGGTATCTCCTGATTTCCCTTAAGCACCCTTTGACTTTTTTTTTTCGCTTTGAAGCTCTACCATTCCTTTTTCTCGTCATTAAGTCTTTTTGTTGAACAATGAACGTAATTTCTTGCTTAGTTAGTTCATTTCCTTACCAGTCATCATTCATTTTCATGACAATCATCATGTTGGATTATGTACTAGTGGAAAGCAAGGCTTGAAATATTGAAGTGAAGGAGAATTTTATATATATAAATGTGTAAAAAAGATCAAAGGGAGGGAAATTTACAGAACAATGATTAGATCATTCAAATAATGAACACTTAGACCATTTAGAGAAAACAATATGATTTCTAACTTCAAGAATTGTCCTTGATTGATGCTTTGAGCAAATCTGTAGGTTGCAGACTTCATAACTTCCCCTATTTTACGAAATTGTTGAGCTCCATTCATAGGTATTTTTACCTCAATCTTGTACTCTATTTGGGTGACATCTTTAAATTTCATTCTAACTTCTTGCCTTTTGGCCTCAAGCCGCCCTTTTCGGGTTTTCAGTGTAAGCTTCCTTCTTTGGGTACGAGTTGCCTTTTTTGAGTTTTCAACACGAAACCTCTTCTTTTATTTATATTTTTTAATTTTTTTGTTTTATTTTTTTTAAGTATAGTATTTCTTCACCGCATCCGCATTTATCAAATTAGGCAAATCTTCCCCATCCATGTCAGCCAAAATTAAAGCTCCTCTTAAAAAAACCTTCTTTACCATATATGGTCCTTCCCAATTTGGCATCCACTTTCCCTGAAAGTAAATATAATAATGGGGTATTCTCTTGAGAACCTACTCTCCTTCTCGGAACTGCTTGGGAGGAACTTTTTTCTCGTATGCTTGCATCATCCTTGGTTGGTACATTTGGCCATGACAAAGAGCCGCAAGCCTTTTTTCCTCAATTAGATTCAATTGTTCACAGCGAGAGCAAATCCACTCAGCATCTTCCAATTTCGTTTCCATCAACACCCTCAATGATGGGATTTCTACTTCAATAGGTAAAACTGCTTCTGTACCATATACTAATGAGTATGGAGTTGCCCCTTTTGAGGTACGCATAAAAGTTCAATATGTGTGCAAGGCAAAAGGAAGTTTCTCATGCCAGTCTTTATAGACTTCAATCATCTTTTCGATAATCCTTTTGATATTTTTGTTGGTTGTCTCATCGCTCTGTTCATCTTCGGACGATAAGTTGTCGAGTTATGGTGCTTGATCTTGAATTTAGCACAAACCTCTTTTACCATCGCACTATTCAAATTGCTTGCGTTATTAGTAATGATCCTTTCTAGCAGCCCATATCGGCATATTATCTCCTTTTGGATGAACTTGCACACCACCTTTTGTGTCACATTGGTATAGGAAGCCGTTTCTACCTATTTCGTGAAATAATCAATGGCCACCAATATGAATCGATGTCCATTAGAGGCTTTTGGTGTTGAATCGATAAGCCCAATCACATCTATTCCCCACATTGAAAATGGGCAAGGCGTTGTGAAAACGTGTAGTGGGGCTGATGGAGCATGGATTCTATCTGCATAAATTTGACACTTGTGGCATTTTCGAGCAAAGTTTATGCAATCTGATTCCAATGTCAACCAATAATACCCAGCTCTCATAATTTGTCTAGCCAGCATATGTTCATTAGGGTGAGCTCCACAAGTTCCTTCGTGGACTTCTTCCATTATTTTGTTGGCTTCAATAGCATCCATACATCTCAAAAGTACTTGATCCTGACTTCTTTTGTAGAGCACTTCTCCACTAAGGAAGAAGCCCATTGCTAATCTTCTAAGAATTAGCTTGTCATTGTTCGTGGCATTATCAGAATATGTCTGATGCTTGATGTATTGCACTATATCATGATACCACGGCTTACCATCAACCTATTCTTCAACATTTAGGTAATGTGCGGAGGTTTCACGGATTTCCAAATCAGCCGCTCTTTTTATTTTGAACATCGCTGTGAGAGTGGCCAAAACATCAACAATCTGATTCTCTTCTTGAGGCAAATGGTTGAAGCTAATTTTCTTGAACAGCTTGCTTAATTCTGTAATCAGCTTTTGATATGGGACTGGTTTAGAATTTTTTGTTTTCCATTCGCCTCTCATTTGACATATCACTAAAGCTGAATCCTCGTAAACCTCTACCGTGTCGACTTTCATGTCAATTGCTACTTGTAATCCCATTACCAATGCCTCATACTCTGCCATATTATTAGTGCAGTTGAAATTCAATCTAGCCGTGGCTGGATAGTACTTTCCATCTAGGGAAATCAACACTGCTCTAATTACGTGCCCCAAAGCATTAGATGCCCCATCAAAATACATCTTCCATGGATTAAGTTTATTGGGACCTTTATTTTCTATGTGCAAGATGGCCATCAAATCTTCGTCTGAAAAATCGAAACTTATAGGTTCATAATCCTCTGTAGCTCGATCTGCAAGGAAATCAGCGATGACACTCCCTTTGATTGATTTTTAGGACACATATATGATATCATACTCAGACAGTAGAACTCGCCACCGTGCTATTCTTCCAAACAAGATAGGTTTTTCAAAAATATACTTGATGGGATTCAATTTTGCCACCAACCACGTTGTATGATACAACATATATTGTCGGAGCTTCTAGGCTGTCCATGCTAGTACATAGCAAATCTTTTCGAGCGCAGGGTATTTAGACTTATACTCCGTGAATTTCTTGCTCAAGTAATACATGCCCTGTTCTTTCTTTTCAGTTTCATCATGTTGCCCCAATACACATCCCATGGAATTCTTGTTCACAGTCAGATACAAAATAAGAGGTTTTCCAGTAGTTTGTGGTACCAACATCGATGGATTTGTGAGATACTCTTTGATTTTATCAAAGGCTATTTGACATTCTTCATTCCACTCTTCTGGGTCTCGCTTTCGAAGCAGCTTGAAGATTGGATCACATTTGAAAGTGAGTTGGGATATAAATCGAGCAATGTAATTCAACCTCCCTAAAAATCCCCTCACTTCTTTTTGCGTTTTAGGGGGTGGTAACTCTTAAATAGCTCGTATTTTATCCAGGTCCACTTTGATTCCTTTTGCACTTACTACGAACCCCAACAATTTTCCAGAAGTAACACCAAAAGTACATTTTACAAGATTCAACTTGAGTTGAAACTTTCGCAATCTCTCGAACAACTTCTTGAGATTAACAGTATGATCCCTTTTCGTATGAGATTTTGCAATCATGTCATCCATATACACCTCTATCTCTTTATGCATCATGTCATGGAACAAAGTTACCATTGCCCTTTGGTAGGTGGCACCTGCATTCTTCAATCCAAATAGCATTACTTTGTAACAAAACGTTCCCCACATGGTTACGAATGTTGTTTTTTCCATATCTTCAGGTGCCATTTTAATTTGATTGTACCTAGAAAAACCATCCATAAATGAGAATAAAACATGTTTTGTTGTATTGTCCACAAGAGTATCGATATGTGGCAAAAGGAAGCTATCCTTTGGACTTGCTCTGTTCAAATCCATGTAATCAATGGACATTCAAACTTTTCCATCCTTTTTAGGAACTGGGACTATGTTAGCTACCCATTCAGGATACCTGGCCACCTCTAAAAACCCAGCATCAAATTGCTTTTTTACTTATTCTTTAAGCTTCAGCAACATATCTGGCTTCATCCTTCTCAATTTCTGTTTAATCGGCTTGCAATCCAGTTTCAAAGGTAACTTATGGATGACAATGTCAGTATTAAGACCTGACATGTCCTGATATGACCAAGCAAATACATCCACATACTCACGAAGCAATTCTTCTAACTTCTGTCGTTCCTCAGATGATAGGGAAATACCAATCTTCACCTCTTTCTTTTCTTCCCCATTTCCCAGGTTGATTATTTCTGTGAGTTCCTGATGAGGTAAAATCTCCCTTTCCTCCTATTCCAACAATCTTGATAAATCAAGGGTAAGTCATAGTCATCCACTTCCTCTTCATTTTTCAATTCATCAAAGTTTGAAACTTTATCGAAATCAAAATTGACATTGTTCTCTAGATTGTCTTCGTGTTCATTATTTAAAGACCTACAAATAGGTAAAATTGGACACATGTGTATGGGCAAGTATTTATTGGCTAAATGAATAAATGAAAAGGAAATATGCAAAAAGGTTGATGAATTATGAAACACATCATGCATTGTCATTTATTTAAATGATTAAGGTAGAGAAAGCCCTACTTAAACAAGAAATTACTCTTAATGCCTTTAGGCATAGGCATTTAGGTAAAATTGTTCATTACATTTTCAAAGACTTAAAGATGGTGGGCAGCTCCGTAGCTGTCCAATTGATTAGCTCCTCTCCTAGTAGTGCTGGATACACCACAAGGACCTTCTCGTTAGATTCTTTGTCTTTGATCATATGGATTGATAGCTCATCAAACATCTGCAGAACCTGATTGACCTTTGTTAGTGCATCGAGATGAATGTAACCTGCAGAGTGGAAAGTCTCATACAGGTATGGAATTGTCTTTTTCTCAAATTCTTTTTCCCTTCCTTAATGTTGAACCATCCTCTTAATCTTCTTTCAGTCTGCCAATTTTCTTCTTTCTTATTTGGTAGGTTGGTACCCCAAACCGAACCTTTCCTCATTCTTGATCGAAATCAAAGGATGGCTAATTCCTTGTAAATTCTTCCCTAGCCCCAGACTAGCACGACATCTCTTTCCCACTGTCTGTTTAATCTCCATTTTAGTTACTATTGACAAGCGAGGAGTTGGTATCACTGCCCCTTCTCCCACATAAGTAGCATTAACAAACTCAAAGGCTCTAAATGAGCATTCAGGGACTTCTTCCACCGTTTCTACATAGAGGGTGAATGAGGATTGGATGACTAGTATATCTTTTTTTGCAGATATGCTTATCAATTGGCCTTCAATTATGAATTTTACCTTTTGATGCAGAGAAGATGGTACAGCTTTCGCCATATGAATCCACGGGCATCCTAATAGACAATTGTAAGATGGGGTAAAATCCATCACTTGGAATTGGACATCAAACATGTAGGGATCAATTTTCACTAGTATTTCTATATCACCCACCACTTCCCTTTTTGTTCCATCAAATGCTCGGACTATCATATGACTAGCCCTCATATGAGTCATATTAATCGGCAACCTTGTTAACGTTGAACGAGGCATGACCTTCAAGGTCGAACCATTGTCAATTAATACTCTGGGTATGGCATGGTCCTTGCATTTAACGGTTATGTGGAGAGCCTTGTTATTTCCTTAGCCACTCGATGGAATTTCCTCATCATTAAAGGCAATGAAGTTCCCTACTGTGATGTTCCCCACAATATGGTCTAACTTTTCCATCGATATATCATGAGTCACGTAAGCTTGATTCAAAATTTTGAGTAGCACATTCTTGTGTGCTTCCGAATTCAAAAGCAAGGATAACAGTGAGATGCGAGCAGGTATTCTTGTTAACTACTCCACCACACTATACTCACTGTGTTTGATAAATTTAAGAAATTCGTTCGCTTTTTTCTTTATGACAGGCCTTTTAACCTCGTTGTTCGGAGTAACTATAGGTTCGGTAGTTTGGTCTTTGGGAAAGATACTTGCTTCTTTCAGATCTTCTCTCAGTTTGGATTTTTCTTTTTCAACCATTTCTACTATCTCAGGAGAATAACATCACCCACTTCGCGTTATACCTACCACGTCGATTAGATCTACAAAATTTACTTGGGAAGTAAGGGGGGCCATACGTAAGATATTACATTCGTAATTCCAAGGAATAACCTTCTCACTCTTGTATGGGAACGAGCTGGAAATTTCGATGGTGATGCCACTTTCAACAACAGTAGGGGATGTATCATTCATTGGACTCCTATTTTCTTCATAAAAGATAGTGAGAGGTTTAGGTTTGTCCATACCAGACGAACTCGATGCCACTTCAGCTAGGGGATCTTCATTTACAGTTCCAACCAAATCCTCTTCGCCATCAACTTTTGCAACTTACAACGAAAGTCATCACAATTTTGAATGAAATGTCCAATAGCCCCCATATGAAATTTGCAAGAATGAGTGAAATCATGGCCCAATTCTTTTATGTCTATTGGTTCTGGAGTGATGGCATTTATTTTGAACAATGCCTCAAACACTCTATCCATTGGCGTTTGAATCTCATCGATACTCATTTTCACCCTTTGAGTCATCCCTCCATGTATGGCATTCACTATCGGCCTTCCATGGTTAGATAAGGGATTCCTATCAGTATTTGAATTGTCCTTTTTAGCAAAACTTAAAAGTCCTGCCTTAATGAGCGCTTGGACCTTATGTTTCAAGGCAGTGCAATTCTTCGTGGAGTGTCCTTGAATTCCAAAATGGTAATCACAATGCACATTCGGGTCATACCATTTCGAAAAAAGAGGTCGGAGTGGTTCTAAAGGGGTACGGGTAAGAAGTCGATTTTCAATCAATTGCGGTAATAGGGCAGTGTAAGAAATTGGGATGGGATCAAACTGGGTTTTCTCTTGGGTAGTTCTGGATCCTTTTTAAGCATTACCAGAATTATTGGTTGACGTTACCAGTCTTGGTGGTAGAGCTTGTGGGAGAACATTGGTCTGAAATGTTGATTGTGGGGCAAGTTGGTACACATATGGGTTCTGTGTGATGTTACCTATGTTCGGATAAAAGGGTTGGTATAGGGGATACGGGTGATATGGGCTAAAGTTGTGGGTTTGTTGTCTATTGTGGACGACTGCTTACACATCCCATTCTTTTTCTCTTGGGCATACTCCCTTTCTTTGAGCTAGCAACTTCATGCCCTTCAATTTTCTCATTTTTGATAGCTCATTCTATTATTTCTCCAGATAAGACCAAATCCGTAAATTTTTTCATGGCATTACCAATCAAACGCTCATAAAATGGAGGTCAGAGTGTGTTTATGAACAACATAATCATTTCCTTATCAAGGAGAGGTGGCTGAACTTGTGCTGCTGTATCCTTCCACCTTTGGGCATACTCCTTGAAGCTCTCACTTTGATTCTTTTCCATAGTCTGCAATGACAATCGATCGGGAGCTAATTCAACCACATGCTTGTATTGGGTTACAAAGTCTCTTACCAAATCTTTCCATGTCTTAATATGATTTCGATCCAATTGTACGTACGACGAGTGGCTGACCCAGTGAAGCTGTCCTGGAAGAAATGGATCAGTAGCTTGTCATCGTGAGACTGTGTAGCCATATTCCGACAATATATGGTAATATGTGCCATGGGACACTTCGTTCCGTCATATTTTTCAAATTCCAAAACCTTGAACTTGGCAGGGATCAGTACATCAGGCACTAAACATAGTTTGGCTGCGTCCATGGTACCGAACCTACCAACTCCTTCGATAGCATGAAGGCGTTCTTCCAACAAATCGTACTTTTTTTTTATCTTTTTCATTTTCTCTTGTTTGTGATGAGCTCTTTCTTAATTTTTCTTGCTCTTTTGGATCATTTAAATCTGAAACGTGTATTGGTTCAGTAGGATTTGTCCTGAAATTCGACCCAAATTGACCATGAGTCGGTTGATGACTCATTGAGGGCGATCAATTGTAATAAACAGACGACGTCACTTGAGGGTGGACCCTTTGAAAAGTTTGGGCATGGGGTGAAGTGAACCCCGAGGGATAAGGTGGATCATCCCTTTGGTTTCTAGTGTCTTGTGCTGGTGGGTTTTTCGACGGAGTTGACTCTTCGACCACTCTTTTTCCTTTACTTAAGCTCGTCATCAATTCCATCATCTTTGCTAACCATTCTCTCATTTCTTCTTGAGCTTTTCCCATTCTATTCATTCGAACCTTTTGCTCTTCTTCCATGATCCTTGCTTGTCGACGAGTATTATGAACACGTTGGTCACCAATTTTAGGTTGTCGAGCTATCTTGGAATCTTTATTTTTTAAACCATAAACATGAATTAGATGCATTCTTATTTTATGAATGTGATGAAAAAAAAATTTTATTTTACTTGTTTTCAAAGAATTAAGAATTACTCATGAAAAGAGTTAAATTATTGTGCCTTTTATGGAACAAATTATGCACATGTGATGCAAATGGAAAATATTGGCCATCCAACAATAATTGTTGTGGGGAATCTTAATTCATAAAAGTCAAGCATTCAATTACATCACTACTTAGAGCATTTACATTATTGGCTTCAAAAGAAATGGCCAACTCGATCATACTGATCCTGTACTAGCTTGAGGTGGCTTATTAGGCGTTCACTAACCTCATTTTTTGAAAGAATCTTTCTCCTGAGCTCTGCGATCTTGTTTGCCATTTCCCTTGCTTTGTAGGCTACCTCCCTGATTTGCATCAATATCCATTCCATCTCAGATTGCTTCCTTCGAAGGTCTTGCTCGTACAAGTTTCCCACTTCTCGTATTCGGAAGCATTCTTGCCTACTTGCTTCATATTGCTCTTTATAGCCTTCCATGGCTACTTCTATTAAGTTGCAATCACTCCTAAGTTCTTGTGTGGTCTATTCTTACAGTTGTATCTTGTTCTGCAAAGAATTATTAATGGTTTGCATTCCTTGGATCCTGGTGACTAAAGATGAACATGTCGTATTCGAACTTTCGAACTTGCTTTTCCACTCGTTTCGTTCATCAAAAGCTTTTGAACTTTCCTTGAGGCTTCTTTCTTTACTTCTTCAAGTTCTACTTCATATCTACATTTCATATTCATCATTTTCGTCTCCAGTTTCCTTCTAGCTAGCTCACTCTTTAAAAGGATATCTTGAGGTTCTGGACCAATAGGAAATTTGGATGCACTTTCTGAAGGACAAACAACGTTTTTTATTCGTTGAGCATGCCAAGCTAAGTATCCGGTGGTGACCTCATCAGTGAACCTTCCTTGATCCACTCGACTTATTTTCTTCCATACCTGAATAATATCTTGGATCTTATTAAGGGTTCCTGGCTCTTTGTATGTGAACTCTAGTTGGTTGAGCCTATGTGTCATTGGTACAAACTGTTCAGACCCGAATTGCCTCCGTACCATTATTGGGGCATAATTAATTACTCCCCACGATCCCATTAGTGGTAGCCACGGGTCGTCCCCACATTTGTACATCACTTGCATCGTAGGCATCCAATGAGCCCTCCAAGTCACCTCCACATTTATAAGCCTCAAAAGTTTGGCAATCCATTCTTCTTTTCTCTTACAAATCGGCCATTCGCTTTCGTAGAATTCACGAATAGGACAACTTGATGAAAGGAATGGTTTTCGAAATCTATCAACTTTGCACTCAAAGTGGCTCTTTATCCATATCGTGAAAAGTTGGGCACATTCGATGAAACACCCTTCACCCTTTCGACAGCAATAATTTAAGGACCTCAATGTCTCGGCTATGATGGTTGGAGCTGGATTGATGTTCCTCGTTACTTAGTCAATGAAATCGATGATTGAAACTTAAACACACCCTAGGTTTTTTGGAAAAATTACCAACCCATATATTGTCAAGGCAAAGGCATGGAAGGCATTCAGTATCTCTTTGTTTCTTCAAGTTCTAATTAACCTCTTCGATAGTGACATCCAATAACTTGGCCAATTTTCTCCGATGCTCGGTCTTTTGAGCCCTCCAGTATACCTTGTCAGGTTGCATTTGATTTATGTGAAGTAATGATGAATACTCCTCTATTGTTAGTGTCATATCTGCCTCATTGAACACGAAACACCGGTAAGAGGTATCCCAAAACTGAGTGATTACCTTAAGTAGCTCACCGCCTACATGCACATAGAAAAGCCAAGCGATGTGCCCATACTTGGTGTAGAAACTGTCTCGACTATTATGCCTTCATTGCTCTCAAATATCTGTCATTTTTGAAAGGTCGTTTTGTCTGAGATCAAGATGAACCTTCTTTGGGAGAGTTGAGATATGCCCATTAGCCAAACAGTCCCCATCGGTTTGTTGAGCTTGTCTTATTTGTAGTTCAACCTCATAGTCATTCCTGTATTTATTGAATGAGCTAGCCGATGACGATGCCATAGATGTAATCAAGACTCCTTCAGTCAATCAGTTGTTGTATAACCAATATTTCCCTATATGCAATGATGCAAATGGATGCATGATAGATGAAAGAAAGAGAAAACGAATATTCAAGTCAATATAGTGGGTTGCATTAACTTTTAAAAATAAAATAGTAACCATTTTCATGGGTATTTATTACATTGTTAGACGTAGCCTACTCCACGACTTTTATTATTTTTGGCGAGAATTTAAAGTAGAGGATGTAAAAAGAGTTCCTTCATGTGTGCTTAATTCACGGTCATACTCTTTAACGTCTAGGTGAGGCTCTACCTAGGTAAAGGGTACTTACCACACTCTATATGCTGGGCTTGGTTTTGAATTCGGCTAAAGGTTCCCAAATTGTTCCTCATTATCGTCCACTTGGACTAGTGAAGCACCCCGATCCTCACCCATTATAGGCTTCAAACAGACTAGGTTCAATTTGAGTGGGAGTGTTCACTAGCCCACGTGGAGGTTATCACCTCACGAGAGTGTAGCCACTAAACTCCCTCTTAGTAAAGGACAAAGCCCGGGTAGAAGGCTTATACATGAATGCGACACGTGTCGTGTGTGTGAAGGAACATCACAATATATGCCATGATCAAACTCGACAATTAAATACATATTCAAATGCATAGGTCAAGTCAAGTTTTAGATTTCAAACCTTAAGGTCAAGTACAAAGAAAAATCATATAAGCATGTGGCTTGACCAATATAGTAGATGAACCAAGAATATTTTCATTAAGTTTGATGAGTTCATCTTAATCAAGTTTGTATGCATAATCAAGAAATCAATTTTGAAACAATCATTTAAGCACAGATGTAAAATATATTTCAAGAATTGTTCCTAGATTAGCATTTGAACATTTCAATTTTCATGAGAAGATATTTTCTATATAAGCACATGAAAATCCAATCAAATTAACAAATTCTAGAATTGATGAACAATTTCTCATATTTCTATTTTGTCATTGCAACTACATGAGAATTTATGGAATCAATATGAGTGTCATGCTTGGGAATAGATAGATTTATTTCATCAAAAAGGATTTCCCATTTTTCAGCAAGTTTTGCAATTTCAAGAACATGTACTTGCACCAAATGATCATGAGAGTATTCATGTTGCATGTTTTTAAGAGTCAAAAATCATCTTTGAAAAAAGAAATATAAAGAGGAAAATATTGTAATGGACAAGATGTAAAGTAAAAAGACATTTTAGAACTCCAAACCTGTCCATTTTGGCTTTAGAGCACTCAAGAGTCAATTACATATCCCTTGGGTCCAGCAGCATTGTTTGCATTTTGTTCTACAATAGTCGACTAGCAATGCTGAAGAGTCCATTATGCTTGATTCCTGCATATTGAAAAGCTAAAAAAGGTACAAAACATGCAATGTTCCAAGGCATAATGATCTCAAAACAAGGATTTGTGTGAGAACAATTTAGAATTTCATTTCAACCATGTTTAGAACATCATTTTGGACATGTATGATCAAAGATCCTTCAAGAAAAACATGTGAACTCAAATTTTGGCTTTTATTGCTCATTGTTCACAAGTGTTAAAAAGTTAAAATGCTCATTTGAAGAATCATGTCTTTAATATGCTTAAACATGTTCAATTTTCATCATGATGCATGAATATGACTTATAAAATGTGCAACAAGCATTTAAACAATGTTTAAGCATAATAAGCATCAAATTTAACATTTCCAAGAATTTTCCAGAATATAGGTAAAAATACCCTTGAGGTTATTCAAGCATTCATTTGTAACAAGAACAAGATATAATGGCATTTTCAACACAAGATATAGTTGTTCAAGTTATATATCATTGAAATCATTTGTAATCTCAAAGATGTCAAACATTGCAAATAGATATGTTCTTTTGCTTGAAAAATGCCATTAATGACAAATTATCACATTCAAGATCATGCTTAAGAAATCTCTTTCAATCAATTTCACTAATCATGAGAGAAATACCAAGCAACATCAAATTTGTGCAATTTATGTAAATATATCAAATCAAGTTTGCTCAACCATGCTATATCTTTAAACATAAAGAATTTATAAATCATTTTCAATCAGGGAGAATAAAAAGATTTCACAAGAAAATCAATTGATAAATATTTAATCTTTCTTTGCAAACTTTTTAACTTGAAACATTCAAGATTAGACTTGCTTTGTGAAAAATTATGAGCTCAATGTCACTCAATTTTGTTTCATTATGCTCTAAATGATTTATGAAATATGTAATGGGCATAATGAATCATGTATATGCATGTCAAGGGTCATTTGCAAATATCTCACAATTATGTTCCAAAAATGCCCTTGTGACCATTCAAGCTAACAAGGAAACATGCACATCCAACAAGAACAAGTCATAAGTTTTTTTCATTATGAAGCAAACTTGTTCAATTCATTAATCATTCTAAACTTAAAGGATGGCAACATTTTTCTCATGTAAGATCATTTTGCTTTAAAAGTACCAATCAAAGTAGTCAAAACTTTCAAGCTCATTATCAACCATCTTGAACAATTCAAGTAAGTGCTAGAATGTAAATCAAGATTGTTCAAATAGTCAACCTATGTTAGGCACAAGGAAATCAAGGACAAATTTTTTTTTTTAACTCAATTTTCCTCGTTTTAGGCTACTTGAATAGGTGTGAGTGTAAGTCATCAAGTATGCTCATATTTCTATCACATTGTCCAACCTTTATATTTCAAAACTATGCTTAAAAATTATTTTTTCTCAAAGAAGTAGCATGGAAATAATTTCATAAAACATGAGAAAATTTTATAGAAACAAATTTTCCATAATCAAGCAATCTTAATAAAACAATTTTCTCAAAATAAGGATGATGATATATTCAAGATCAAATATAAGTACATACTTCATCTTTAGATTCATACGTCCTTGCAACTTATAGTATGTATCATATCATATCAAGTTGCATACTCAAGATTGATCAATAAAGCTCAAAGAATTATGCACTTAATATTCAAGCAAGAATAGGCAACTAAAATTTTCAATGTAGCAAACAATTTTAGAAACCAAGCCAAATGAATGAAACATTTAATAAATAAGCAATCAAGATTCTCATTAAAAAAAATTTAGCATAGAAATCATCCATTTTCCTTTACGTGTGACTGGAGAGCATCCATTCTTCAAAATTGTTCCTCCTTGCTCTAGCACACCTACAAGAGACATTTTTCATTTGATCTTCGGTATCCAAATTGCTTTGGATCCTTGAAAGTTAGTCTCGTTGCATAAAGTTCCTTCTGGAACCCACACTTGTTTAATTTTATAAGGTAAACATTTTCTAATTGGACAAATGTATGAACAATAACTATAAAATGTGCAATGATTGCCTTTAGTCATTTTGGAAGATGAGGAATTCATGAAAGCCTTTTGTTTGTCGTTTAATAAATCCTCAAATTTTCTCTTCACATCAAAATTTCCATTTTCCAAAATATCAATTTTCTTTTGGTAAGCTTTAAAATCCTTTTCCAAATTTTCATTTTCTTTTTCCAAGTCAATTTTTGCTTTCATCAAAAATTCATTCTCAATATCGAGTATGGAAATAATTTTCTTGTACTTCATATTCATTTTCTCAAACTCAAATGCTAAGTCTTCAAAAGCATCATGCAATTCATCAAAAGCATATGAATTAAGTTCACAAGATGAAGAACTCACCTTTATCTCTTTAAGAGCCATGAGGCATAATTCAATATGATTTGAAGATTCATCTACACTTGATTTCTTGTTTGCATTTGCCATGTTGCTTGTTGAGCATTGATTCTCACAAGAGTTGTCCTCCAATTCCTTTTCCATCTTTGTTTCTCCATATAACTCTTCTAATTTTTGCCAAATTTCCTTAGCACCTTTGCACATGAATACTTTATCGTATTTTCTATAATCAAGTGCACAAATGAGAGTGTGCATGGCCTTAGAGTTGATTTATGCTCTCTTCATTTCAACTTCTGTCCACTTATTTCTATCTTTAGGAGTTTTCTCACCATTTACCGAATTCGTGATCATAAAAATGAAAGTACCATCGGTAATGGCATCCTACATCTCATAGTCATAAGCCTTAATATAAATGGACATTTTAATACTCCAATAAGGATAGTTTGATCCATTAAATAGAGAAGGCATATTTATGCATTGACCCTTAACATCAACAAAATTTTCTAGAGCCATTAGGATCTATCCTAAGAATGTTAGGCCTTAAAAATGAGGGTTAGGCTCTGATACCACTTGTTGGTCCCAATAATATGTGCTAGAGGGGAGGTGAATAGCATAATTTGGCTCTCATTAAAGTTACCTCTTAAATGGGGACAAATACAAGATGAACAATAAATTTAAAGATGAGTGGAAAACTAAAGCAGTGAAGATAATACAGAAATATTTATAGTGGTTTGGTCCAAGACCTACATCCACTACCTTGATTGTTCAACCAAGGATTTTCTAAATCAAATCACTAAAAACTGTAGAATTCACAAGCTTCCACTAAGCTTTTTCAATGGCTTGTCGCAGGCTTAGCCACAACCTTTAGCAATGGTTTTTCACGGGATCAACCAAAACCCAAAGTAGTTTTTCAAAGGCTTAACCACAACCTACAACAATAGTTTTTACCGGGATCAACCAAAACCCAACAACCAACTTTTCTAGGCTAAGTTGAAACCTTTACACTCAATCAAGCAATCCAAGCTTGAATAAATCCCTTAGAATGACTCGCTCACTCTAAGTGTACAAGAAGAGAAGAAATAAAGAAATACCTATGATCACTTACTTGATCTAGATGGTACAAGATGAAGTGCTGAACTCTATTACAAAGATTGGGGTTTAAGTACAGTAAGGTGCAGAGAGGATTTTCTGGTTTTTCAGCTTTATATCACTTGGAAGCCTTCAATTCTTTCAAAAAAACTGATTTATAACCATTAGAAGACCCTTTTATACTTAGAGAAACAACTCTGATGGTAATTTGACAGTTTATGGTCGTTGGAAACAGTTGAAGATGAGTTCTAGTCATTAATCTGTCTTGTAGTGCTCTGGTTCAATTTGCAGACAGAAAGCTCTTAGTCGACTGACTTGGTCAACTAAGTTGGTTCTGTTTCAGGTTGCAGATTCTGACAGAGAGCACTTAGTCGACTGACTTGATCGACTAAGTTGTTTCTGTTTCTCAAACTCTTCAACCCGCTATCCCTCCAATTTGAAACTTGGTCAACCAACATTCTTCCTTGTTTTACTAATAAGCTTCTTCCTTGTTAGACAGTTACATCTTGTTATTTTTATCCCTCTTTTTCTTTTGATATACTCTTTGAGAGATTGATTTATTAATTTCATACATTAATTTTTCTGCACACTCAAGTAAAGGCATTAGACACAAATGAATGAGAATATTTTGCTATCATAAAAAACATATAGAGTCAACATTCTCTTTCTCTTATTTTTTATAATGACAAAACACTCTTAGATTAAAAGTGCAATGTCTATGTTCAATATGAATGCTTCAAATCTTTATGCATAATGAGTTGCTCCCCCTTAGTCAATGCATCTAGTTTTCTTTAAAGATTTGCAATAAACTATTTATCATATCCATAATAGCTAAACAAGATATACAATGCCCACGGTAGCTAAGCAAGATATATTGAATATCCATAATAACTAGCACATAATATTAAATAAAATCCTAACTAAGCATCACACACATAAATTAAACGTGAAGAGCTATTTAACTCTATTTGATTTAGTCTTCCTTCTCTCCTTTTTCTTTTTCATCATTAAACAAGATATTCAAAGCTCCCCCTTAATGAGTGCATCAAGATTTTCCTTTAATCTTTAAATCAAACTTTAATGAATGAGAATTATAAGCACTCATACACCTAAGTCATACAAGCTTATAGATATAGTTCAATAACTTCAAGAGTCAAGCTTATGTCAATGTAAGAACAAATGTATGGGAGTTAAATCATTTCAAGAAATTGTCAAGGATTACTTAAATAATGTTCAAGCAAATTTGATCATTTTGTCATAATCAAAACTATAATAATTTTAAAGCTAATAGGGGTGATGGATGCAAGGCTTGGGTTTTGGAACAATTGAGTGGTATGCCAATTCGAATGCAATCCTTGATCATTTTCTAGTCATGTACATGTTTTGAAGGTAGAAACTCTTGGGAATATGGACTTTTGTCTTTCATGCATGATCATGTAATTTGAGATGAGTGATTGTTTAGTTTTCATTATCACATGTTGTCATGAGTTGAATAGAGTTTGAAAATTGCTCAAATTTCTTTTGGTTCTTGTTTATTTATTTTTCTTTCTAAAAGAATAAAAAAGAAAGGAGTTCTTTGAATGTTAGCAATTTTAAAAAATAAAACCCCATACTAATTGTTTCCAAAATCATACATGAAAAGAAAAAAAAAGGTTCTTATAAAATAAATGGTGAAAAGAATCTCGAAAGAATTGGTGGTTTCTATTTGCAAATGAACTCATTTTCATAAACATTCTCAAACCATAACTTTAAACACTCTCAATGCCTTAACCAAGTGAATAAAGGTCATTCAAGGGCTTGAATCCAAAAGAAAGCAAATGCTCTGAAACCTCATCAATCTCATCATTTGACATCTAAGGATGATGGTCTTCGTCTAAGTAATGATCATTGTTTGTGACAAGGTAAAATTCATCTTTTTCAAAAAAAATAAAGAAAATCTTGCACTTTTGGAAAGAATATGAGTTTGGTAATTTGATAAGTGTCAAGAATAGCCAGAGCTTCAAATACATTGAAACCACTCAACCTTTTTCAATTAGATCCAAAATGCGAGCTTGTCCACCCATTGCCTAAAGTTGTCCTTCATCTATACTCTGGGGGCAAGATGATCAGAAGAAGAAAAATTTCTCAATACTTCCAAGACACCCGACTTGTAAAATAACTTTTGTTTCTCCCTCATTTGGAAATGCTAACAGTAGCAATTTGCAAAATTAAGGATTGAAATGAGATCTTTGAAGGTTTTAAAAAGGTCATAATTGCTCAGAGTTTGCTTAAGCCTTCGTCTGAGTGGTTGATCGAGAAAGGGCATCCTCAGTGAATCTTTCATTTTAAAAAATTTGAGTCAAGCTTTGAGTTGTGAAGGTATGACAAAGAAAAAGAGAAAAGAAGAAAAAATAAGAGAATAGTGAGAAAAGTTGATAGTAACATCATGTACTTGAGACATTCAAACAATGCCAAAAAAAGAAAAGAAAAAGAAAAAACAAAGAAAAATGAATTTTTACTTCAAAATTCATCATTTCTAGGGATTGCTCTTCAAGGCAAGTAACCATATTTGAGATGAGAAATGGCCATGTTTCATTCTTCCGTTCGCAAATGAGAAATTATCCACTTGCTACCCCTTTGAGCCTATCAAATTCTTTCTAAATACACCTTAGCCAAAGATCACCTCTCATATTGGAAGGACAAATATGTATGAGAATCTTGTCCAGGAACATGGAGAATAAGATCTCATTTGAAGAAAGAAAACACCATGCATGAAGAGGCGACTGCAAAAGAATTCGAGTTTTAACCCATCAAAAAGAAAAAAAAAAGAGAGATGATCAAAAAGTGATGAAAAAGAAAAGGGAAATTGATGGAAAGACATGCTTTGAAAAATCAAAAAGACAAATGTCTCAAAAGATTTTTACATGAATGATCCTAAGTTGATCACCCTTAAATACATGTTTTGAGCCTTTTTACCCATTCTATCAAAGCCCTAACCTTAACCTACATTACATGCTTTAAAAAGTCCATTTTAATCAAGTGTGTGTGCTTAAATTGAAGAGCTTTCTTCTAGAAAAAGGCATCATAAAATCAAAGAGGCCTTGGCCTCTTTTTCTTTACTAAGGTTATCCATGTGAATCAATCAATCCATTTTGGATAGAGTTTGAAGTTTTCTCAAGTGCATGGTGGAACAATTAATGAAAAAAAAAAGATAAAAAGTAAAAAAAAAAAAAGCAAAAAAGAGAAAAATGAGCTTTAGGGTGAAAACCTGAAAATGCATCCTAGAGCAATAATGGGAACTGGCGAAGCCACTCACGATTTTGACTGATAAGAAGCATGATTGAAAGGTCATTTCAAAGCAACCAGAGTGCATTGGAGGCCCTCAAAATGCCCAAGAATGTAAAATTCAAGATCTATCATAAAACCAATGCTGAACTTTGAACCATTCTTTTCCAAAATAACCTAACAAGTCTTAAGTCTCTAAAGCTAGTCTTGACATCTATCAAAATGCCACACATCATGAGACTAGGAAAGTGTTAAAATTGGTTGCGATATGAAATGAGTCTTTTTGTGAAGAATTTGATTTTCAAATAGTATAAATTTGAAAAAATCGTGCAACATTTGTGAGCTTGGACGAAGAAACATGATCCTTTCTTTTCCCATAAAATAGCTAGACCTTTTTGTTACACAAGAGTTTAATCTGTTGAACCTTTCAATCCATTTGAAAGATCAAATTGTGATTTGACCCACTCGAGTCATTTAAAATAGTAATCACTGATTTTTAAAAGACTCAAATATCACATGTTTTTTCAAACTTGGATATTTTATCACTTCAGCAAGAAAAGTGTGGAAGTGATACATTCCTACTCCAACATTCAGCTACTTTGATCATGAAAATAACTGTGTAGGGCAATTTTGATGTGATTTTGTCAAAATCATGATGTCTTTGAAAGCAAAAGAAAAAGAAGAAAAATGAGAGTCTTTACGATCTTTGTTGAGAAAATCCTTCAATCATTTCTAAAAAAAAAAGTGAGAAAAAGCAATGCAAGGAAGAGCTTTCATGATCAAAAGGCGTGAAAGCATTGAAACCCAATTTGAATTGGTGATCTTTTGTTGACAAGGAAATCAGCAACTGCACAAGAACATCGTTAAAAGATGCAAAGCTGAAAAAAAATGACCTTTCAAGTGATGAATATATGGTGCAAAACAAAGGGAAGCAATGCATCATTTGTCCATCATTCAATCATGCATGCATCGTGCACATGACCATGCATCATCAAAATTGAAAATTTTCAAACAAATGTCAAGACTAATACAGTTTTCAAGCAATTAAGTGAAGAAAGATTTGAGTCTTTCGTTGAAAAAGAAGAAAAAAAGTAAAAAACCAAACATGAGAGGATTTAAGCCCAATTTAGCTGGCATCCAAGATGTTTAAGCCCAGTTATATTGGCATAAAGATGATTAAGCCCAATTTAGCTGGCATCCAAGATGTTTAAGCCCAGTTACATTGGCACAAAGGATGATTACGCCCAATTTAGTTGGCATCCAATATGTATAAGTCCAGTTACTTTGGCACACAAAGAGTTTAAGCCCAATTTAATTGGCATCCAAGATGTATAAGTCCAGTTACGTTGGCACAAAAGAAATTTAAGCCCAATTTAGCTGGCATCCAAGATGTTTAAGCCCAGTTATATTGGCATAAAGATGATTAAGCCCAATTTAGCTGGCATCTAAGATGTTTAAGCCCAATTATATTGGCACAAAGATGTTTAAGCCCAATTTAGCTAGCATCCAAGATGTTTAAGTCTAACTATGTTGGCACAAAGATGCTTTAGCCCAATTTAACTGGCATCGAAGATGTTTAAGCCCAATTATATTGGCACTAAGATGATTAAGCCTGATTTACCTGACATCCAAGATGTATAAGTCCGGTTACGTTGGCACAAAAGGAGTTTAAGTCTAATTTAATTGGCATCCAAGATGTATAAGTCCAATTACGTTTGCACAAAAGGAGTTTAAGCCCAATTTAGCTGGCATCCAAGATGTTTAAGCCCAGTTATGTTGACACAAAGGATGATTAAGCCTAATTTAGCTGGCATCCAAGATGCATAAGTCTAGTTACGTTGGCACAAAAGGAATTTAAGCCCAATTTAGCTAGCATCCAAGATGTTTAAGCCCAGTTATATTGGCACAAAGATGATTAAGCCCAATTTAGCTGGCATCCAAGATGTTTAAGCCCAATTATATTGGTACAAAGATTTTTAAGCCCAATTTAACTAGCATCCAAGATGTTTAAGTCTAGCTATGTTGGCACAAAGATGCTTTAGCCTAATTTAACTGACATCCAAGATGTTTAAGCCCAGTTATATTGGCACTAAGATGATTAAGTCTGATTTACCTAGTATCCAAGAGGTATAAGTCTAGTTACGTTGGCATAAAAGAAGTTTAAGCCCAATTTAATTGGCATCCAAGATGTATAAGTCCAGTTACGTTGGCACAAAAAGAGTTTAAGCCCAATTTAGCTGGCATCCAAGATGTTTAAGCCCAGTTACATTGGCACAAAGGATGATTAAGCCCAATTTATCTAGCATCCAATATATATAAGTCTAGTTACTTTGGCACAAAAGGAGTTTAAGCCCAATTTAATTAGCATCCAAGATGTATAAGTCCAGTTATGTTGGCACAAAAGGAGTTTAAGCCCAGTTATGTTGGCACCAAGATGTGTAAGCCCACTTTAGCTAGCATCCAAGACGTCTAAACCCGGTTATCTTGGCACGAGAGAATTTAAGTTACATAGCCTCATTTTGAGATGAAGAATAACCCTTTTCTTCTAAAACCTTCGGATACATCTTCAAAACCTTCGAGTGCATTCTTAAAATCTTCGGGTACATCTTCAAAACCTCTGAGTATATTCTCTAAAACCTCTGAGTAATTAGTTTCAAGATTTCTTCAAAGTTATGTAGCTTCATTTTGAGATGAGGAACAACTTTTTCTTCTAAAACCTCCGAGTAATTAGTTTCAAGATTTTTTCAAAGTTACGTAACCTCATTCTGAAATGAAGAGCAACATTTTCTTCTAAAACCTCCGAGTACATCCCAAAACCTCTAGGCATATTCTCCAAAACCTCCTGGTAATTAGCTTCAAGATTTCTTTTAAGTTACATAACCTCATTTTGAGATGATGAGCTTTTTTTATTATTAAAAAAAGAAAGAAACAAACAAAAGAAAAGACTCAATTTGGTTCGAGTAAGGTATCTACGTCTTTACACTCTTCTTGATTCTCAAGAATGTGCAAATAAGGGCAATTGTAGACATCTTCCTAGGAGCCCAAATATAATTAATAAAACATATAAATGAATAAATCAAAAAATCAAATAAAAATATAAAAATATAAAAATAAAAATAATAATTAAAAAAAAGAGAGCATGGTTGCCCATGCCCCTCTCCCCCTGTCAGTGCGTTTCAAGCCTATGGCCATCACACCAGCTCCTCTAATCATCACCTGCTCCAAGCTTGCTTGTGCCAGGAGCCCTGTGCAAGCATGCTATAGATTGTCCAAAATTTTGGACAATCCATATCTTTTAAAATGAAGGTAGATTCAACAAAAGGGGGGGATTTTAGAAAGCCAAAAAACGATTCAAAAACAAAAAAAAAAACCAAATCTGTAAAAAAAAAACCAGATCCAAACCACAAATCAACCACCCAAAATCCTAAACTACCAGCAAACTACCCTAACCACAATCAACAACAATAAAAAAAATACAAAAGTATACACAAAAAAGGAAAATGGGAGGGACGACGGTGGCTTAGGATTTAGGGTTTGGAGGTGCTTGGGTGAGGGAGATTTGGAGCTTTTTAGTGGGTTTTGAGGGTTGGGTGGCCGACAGCACAAAGGGGGAAGTCTGAGTTAGGTAGAGAAAGGAAGCTTTTGGGGGCTAGATCTGTCGATCTGCGGTAGAGAGAGAGAAAGGAAGAGAGAAGAAGTTGTGTCGGCAAGGAAGGAAAGAGAGAGAGAAGAGCGACGTCGGGAAGGTAACGGAGAGAAGCTTGGAAGGGAGAAGGAAGGTTGGAAATCTTAGAGAGAAGGGAGAGAACCGATGCCGCTAGAGAGAGAAAGTGAGAAAGAAAAATGGGGAAAGAAGAGAGAAAATAAGGTTTATATAGTTAAGGTATTCGGTTAAAACGGTGTGTTTTGGGGAGAATTTTTGTCTGCCATATCAGCACCAAAACGATGCGTTTGAAGTGTTGCCCAGTGGATCCCAGGAATTAGATCTGTTATAGCAAGCTTGGGCCCTCCACGGACCTGTAATTTGGGCTAATCCTAGCCTAGTAAGGTAAATTTTTTCCTCTTGGTTTGCAAGTTTGTTTTAATTGGTTTTGGGTCTAGCCCATCATATTTAATTAAAATATATTTTGGTTTAATTTAAATCATTTTAGAAAAAAGTGATATATATAAAAAAAATGTATACATATATATGTTTATTTTAAAAAAAATCAAAAAATAAAAAAAAAGAAAATATAAAAGTAATAAATATAAGAACAATAAAATTGTCTCAAGTACATTAGTTATAAAAAGAACTTGAATTTAGATGAATGTTTATCTTCAAAATATATATATATATATATAAAATAATAATAAAATGGTTAGTAAAAATATAAAAAATAATAATAAATATAACAATAAAATAGATAATATAAAAGAGATCTAAAATGGAAAACGTAAAATAGATTTGATCATAAAAAATATAGTATACTTTTATAAATGAAAAGGAGGCAGAAGAGAAAGAAAATACACATATAAATAAAATAGGTTAACTACAAACTAGAAATGAAACATTTGACTATATAAATTTACATTCATATAGAAATAAATAAAAGAATGGGACTTAATATGAAATTATCAAGGATAAAATATAATATTACTAATGGAGAGAATGTCAAATTATACCGCTAATTGGATATCCATTCGGAATGCGAGAAGTCGCAATTTCGAGTGAATTTTCTTAGGTTAAGATTTCAATTAAAACTTCACCAGTACGATGGAAGGGTCTTAATTTGAAATTTCGATGTTCTTGATCTTAAATAAATAAAAACTAAACATACTTAATGACCAATTAATCACAATATACAAACAAAAGAAATAAAGAATTAATGGTAACAAGAAATTCGGTAATAATATTAATAATAATAATAATACAAAAAAGAATGGATAATATACATATAAATAAGTAACAATTATGAAATAAAAAAATACTTGGTTTAAAAATATGATTTTGATAAATTTCATACAGTAAAATAAATAAGCACTTACATGGCAAAGTACATAACGAAATAAAAATGGAACAATAAGTAAATATAAAATATTTAGTCATGGTATATATGCTCACACGGAGAAATAATAAAATAAAGAATAAACACTAGGATTTATGAGTACATCATGTACCATTGTTGCATTGTTAAATATCATGGCATATAGAAATATTCTATATACAAGTATAGCCCCGATGATGGGACTTTCCAAGGAAGCTTATGAAGGTGAGTTTCTTCGGTAAACTCCTTAGGTGAAAAGGTGCCTCCGGATTCCACCAGTATGATGGGAAGGTTCGAAGAAATATGTTTAATAAAAAGCTTTTGCTCGTATTAAGATTTGCATTCATGAAAATATTATTTTACTTGCAAACGACTACCCCGATGATAAGATCTACCTAGTAAATTTGCGAAAAGGTGAATTTTTCGGGTACTTCCCTAGATGAGAGAACACTCCCGGATCCCACCAGTATGATAGGCGGATTTGAAAAGTACGCTCAATAAAAGGTTTTTGTTTGACATTATCTCGATTTTATGCCATGCATTTCACAATTGCAATACATGCACGTCAAATTCGTAAAACAAATGAAACATTTTAACTTGTTAAAAAAATCAAAGATGAATTAAATAAATCAGATTAAGGAAGCATAAAAATAAAATTAATGGGTTAGGATAATATATAATTAAATGGTACTGTTCGTGGAACGAGCGTCACAGGGGTGCTAATCCTTTCCTGTGCATAACCGTACTCCTGAACCCAACTCTAAATAAAATATGTAGATCAGTTTATCGTTCTTTTGACGAAATTAAATCAATTTAGGATTTCGTCGAATAGAACCAATTTAATAGGTGACCAATCACACTTAAGTAAAAAGGATTGGTGGCGACTCCCCAAGTAAACCACGTCTAACGGTCGGGTTCCCCGACCCCGGCACGTTACGGCAAAAACAAGGGCAGCTTTTCCTTCACGTGACAAGCAGGAGAAAAACCACTCCTAAACAAGACTAAAGTATATATTGACCATACACTATCAAAGTGGAAATAGGGGACAAAGAAAACAAAGAGCCAACATTGGCGGAGCTGTCCTTTGATTTAATATCAATTGTAGTATTGAAATCTTGATCGAACCTGACGTGGCTAAATCTCATCTATGGATCCTGATATTATTTTATGAATATGAATGTCAATTTAACATGTCATAGTCTCCTCGCTCCGTGCTAGTTAAATACACAATTGTCTTACTAGCATCGGAATTTTCATGCCCACTTCCATGGGCTAGTCCTAGTCAATGTTTAATTCCATTGACTCCGGCAACATCTTGGAAGTCCGTCCATAGTAAATGCCTCCTTTGGCTGATAGGGCTAACATGATCAACTGTTTGACGAGTGCCTACTTTGCTTTTCAACTAACCGAAAAGAACCCCAACCGGATACTCATGAAAATTAATATTTCATTGTTATCTTCTTAGAATACAGCATGCATCAATGCCTCTAGGTTGTGACTGATATTGTGTTTAGTCCAGGGAAAAGAAAAAATGTTAGACAGTGAGAAAGGAAAGGATAGGATTTCTTTTACCTCTTGGGGTAAAGAAAGAGAAAATTAAACGAAATGAAAAAATTAAGTGAAAAACGATTAATGAAATGATTTTTTTTATATAAGAAAAACAGTGTGCTGTTAATTTAAGTTCACTAAATATTTTCTTTTATTTTCTAATAGAATGATTGAGCTTTAATGTAAGTGCGAAAAGATATCAAGTTCACTTCGTTTTTCTCTTTTCTTACTTTCTCGTGCATATTTTTCTTTTTATCCAATCCATACGCCCCCTAATCCTAACAAGTAGATTGATTTGTTGATTTGTTTGTTTAGCTTGTTTGGATTTTTCCCCAAAATTCATCCTATATATCTTTATCACTTTATAACTTGCTCAGGTGGATGTGAACGTGATTATTGTATCAGTAATTAATTTGTCTTTGATCAAACATCTTTTTGTAAAGGCTAAAGCGAACAAAGAAACGAGACAACCGGATTAGCAATCTTGAAAAGGATCTGACAAAAGGCATATGCACCCTAGTCGCTGGCCACCGTTAATTCAGTTAAAAAGCCAAGATTGCATAGTAATTAAGTTACCAACTCTTTCTTTGAATCATGATATCACTCAACGACTATTTATTTCTTTTTATTAAAAATGAGTGACATAGCTTCCGTCTCCAATGCACCAAAAATCAGGGAACTTACATATAGAGTGCAAGCATGCCCTGCTACTCTCCTGTTCTTTTATTTATTTATTTATTTTATTCCTTTTGCAAGACTAGGCAAAGCTTGAAAGTCAGCATTTGCAATTTAAAGATATGCTAATTTTTGCCAATGATATGTGTAAGAGTCCTACTACTTAAAGAACTCCATGACCCAACAGTTACAAACGAAACACTCATATCTGATGCCACTAAATCCAGCCATAGTTGCCAAGGCTTCCAATTCTGGCTTTGTCCGTTCCTTCCCTCCTGGATTCTGAGTCATCATAACCACATCTAGTTCTGAATTGGCTTTCGAAGCCGCATTACTCTCGGGTAATACTGGAAGGACAGAATCAATCACAATTACTTTTCCATCATCCGGAATGGCTTTGTAACAGTTCTTTAATAGCTTCAAACAATGATCATCGCTCCAGTCATGAAGTATCCACTACAAAATTTGCAAGCTGTACCATTAATCTATTATCTCATTTGCGGGGTGGTTTACTCGTACTTTTTTTTTTTTTTTGTTAGAAATGATTCGGCCATTACTCAAATTTGCTTATGAAGGAAATAAAAAATATATAAAATTATACAAATATAACTGCAAACGATACTCACCTTCATAAAAACGGTATCTCCTTTAGGAACACTTTTAAACATATCTCCCCCAACATGTTCAACGCCTGCTATGTTGAGTTGCCTTGTTAGTATAATTTAAACAGTTTAAAGTCCTATTAAGCAAACAATGCATGACATCGAGCATCAATTGTCAATTAAGTCAACTGAGATTTAACTTTGCAGATTATTTCTGCTTCAATCGATTCAATTATTTTTCTATGAGGTCCCATTCATGGTGTGATATGTGTGGAACAAACAATTAGCTGAGTATATATAGGCAGAAATCTTACCAGGGTAGGCCGGGGCATGTCGTATAACATGGGGCTGGTCGAAATTGATCCCCTTAATGGAAGGGTATTTGGAAGTGATGATGCGAAGGGTGACTCCAAGACCACCACCAACATCAACCAATTGGCTGAGGTGTTCAAAGCCCTTGTAGGCCTCCAGGATCTTCTTCATGACAATAGTGGTTTGATTCATCATTGCAGTATTGAAAATTTTGTTGAACCTTGGGTCCTTGCCTGGGTATTCAAACGCGTGCGTTCCATGGACCCTGTTAAATGGAATTCCTCCTTCAAGAATTGCATCCTTCAGTTGGCACCTAGCAGTGAATTCCAATGTAGGAATTATCACCTAACTTGTAGCGGATGAAAATTTCTTGAATAGTTTAGCCTTTTCACTTTTGTCTTATTTTTAATTATTTATATTTTTTTGGCATAATATGTAATTATTGGGACAACTATATTGGGATAGAAATGTCAAATGTTGGGACAGATTGTTGAAAAGAAGTATTTTTCTTTCAATTAATATGTATATTGTTACCGTTTGAACTCTGTACCTGAAATTAGATTGTTATTTCAATCCAGCCAAGAAAAGTAGAGAGAAAGGTAAAAAGAAAGTGGAAACACACCAGCTATCAAGAAAGATCTTGTCCTGAACCAAGGACACCAAAGGAGCCAATGAAACACCGTCTTCATTTCTAATGAAGAATTTGGTCACAGGGGTCAAACTATAGAGCCTCTGCGGGGAATCACCCTGTTCAACAACAGCCAGAGAGCAGGCAAGAACGCTGTGGCTGGCTAGAAGTCTAAGTATGCTGTCCAGCATCATGGGCGCATCTGGGTTCTGGGTTGGTAAGTGAGCTCCTATCTCTTGCGGGGATAGCTTGGCATCTGGACCAGCTTTCGCTATGATCTCAAAGATTTCCAGCTGAATTGCCGCATGTAAAGACATTGGCAACGCAGTGGAATTGACAAGTTGCATGGCACATGAAAAACTTTCTTCATCTTGCTCTGAATGGTCGTTGTTGCCATGAAACTGGGTTTCTACTGAATATCCCATTGAATTGCACAGGCTTTTCTGCCCGATGAAACTCTGGTGTGATAGACTTAAAAGATCGATATTGGAATTGAAAGGTGCATGCCCCGGTGTCTGGGATTTCCAATAAATAGTGTAAAGCCAAAACAATTTTCCAAAGAATGGTCATAAAGGGGACCCATCACGGAGTCACGCGCCTCAATATTTTCCCTATAAAAATTACAAATGAACCACAGTGATGACGTAGAGCCGTAGAAGGGTGGTCGTTTGGAGTTAGCGGCACCACGCCGTCTATTCACCCAAACGTCAGCTACTCAGAGATAATTCAGATTTGTCCATTATTTCAACCGTCTCATTTTTATTTAAATTATGTTTTTTAAAACATTTAATATTTTTATTTCCTATATACTTTCTTTATTTCAAATTAATGTTCATTTTCATTATCAATTGTAAAAAATAAAATATCTCAAAAGAATAGTATCAGGAAAACCTTATTGTATTTAACAATGAAAATATAAAAAGACTATTTATAGAGATAATTCATCTTAATCCTACTTATAACGTAAATAAAGTAAATAAGGTAGTATTCTAATTCTAAACTTTCTTGGAGTGCAAGTTAAAGAAAAAGACAAAAAGGAAAGATTACATAAAGAAATAATTATACAAATAAAATAAAAGATCCTAAATTAATTCTCTTTTACTCTTCTCAAGTTGGAGTATGAAAATTGGAAATGCCCAACTTGCCCAATAAAGCTTGAAATCGCCCCCGACCAAGTGCTTTGATGAATATGCTTGCCAATTGATTTTGAGATGAAATTAGTTAGGATAATAAAATTTTGGACTAAATATGATTGAAATGGTAGTTTATTTCAATATGCTTGGTGTGCTCATGAAAAACTGAATTAGCTGCAATATGTAGTGCTACCCAACTGTCACAAAATAAAGAAATTGGATATGGATATGATACTCCCAAATCAAATAGGAGTTGAAGAAGCCAAACAATCTCATTTGCAATAAAAGATCCTTGATAGGTAAATGTAAATAATGAATAATCTAATGGAGAATTCTAAAGACGACAAACACGGTGCTCCCTCTATTTGGGAAAGCTCTAAGGAATCTTCATGTAGACTTCCTCTTCAAGATTGCTATACAAAAAGGCATTCTTGACATTTCATTGATGGAGTTCCCAAATGCGCATTGAAACAAGTGATCATGAGATAAGATAATCTGCAAATGAGATGTCTCAATGTGACGTGTCTGTAGCCTAATGATGTATAATCCAAGGGTGTGTGGCCTTCAAGTGTGCTGCGTTCTCGTATAAGACCTTCTGGGGTGTGTCTCTCTTGTACGAGGCCTTCAGGTTTACAAACATTTCGATCGAGACTCTCTGGTGTCTAGCCCATGGGTGTGTGGTCTAGGTGTGCACAACACTCTCGTGCACAACCATTTAAGGTGCACCTACAGTGCACGTGCCCTCCCAAGGTGCAAATTGAATATGCGTGATTCACGAGCTAGAGGCTCTCGAGTATGTGTAGTCCATGCACGTTTTCCTTTCATGTGCTACCCATGTGTGTGCTTTCTGGCCGCACTGCATGTGCATGTTCCAAGTATAAGCGGCTATGTTACATGCAGCCCCTTGTCATAAGGGTACAATGTGCGTGACCCACTATCGTGAGGGCCGTGTCCACTCACACTTCTAGCCTATGAGCTCTTGGTGTGCACAACCTACGCATACTCCTTACGCATGCACCGACACTCAAGTGTACAGTCTTCTCACGTTCTTACTACTCATGCACGATCTTGGTGCATCAGGCTAGTGTGCCAGGATTATCGATCCATGTTGTGCTACAAGGCTCATCTAGGTGTGCCCTGCCTGTGCGATTTAGCTCTACAAGTGTGTGGGGTGTTTAAAAACCCCTAATTGATGGTGGCTTGACATTAGTTGACGATGGGACTCCAAGTAATGTTACCCCAAGGTTTTGATTTGTGTCTCTATGGCATGTGCAGCACAAGTGTGTATTGCTGGTTTGAGCCCTCCATTAAGCAAAACTAGTCATGGATTCGTGAACTGTGACATTCTCCCCCACTTGATTTAAGCAATACCCTCATTGCCTCGTGGTCTTTCTCCACCTCAAGTCTTCTTCAAGGTCCCCATTAGCTTCGTGGGTTTGTTTAAGACAACTCCTCGTTGGTTGTCTCGGGAACACTTCCAATTTTGGATGTATTCGATCGTGCGCATGTCTAGCTTAATGCAATACCTGCTGGAGAAAGTAACACTTCAATTCCAAGAAAATACTTTAGTTTGCCAAGATCCTTAATGTGAAAATTTGCATCCAAATAATCTTTCAGCTTATAAATGTGATCGAAATTGTTCCCTATTATGATGGCATCATCAACATATATGAGAATTGCAACCCATTCATCAAATCCTCCAAGTACAATCTTTAAAATCTCCGAGTAAGCAATTTTCAAATCTTTCAAGTACAATCTTCAAAATCTCCAAGTAAGCATTTTCAAATCCTTCAGATACAATATTCAAAGTCTTCGAGTAAGTAATTTTCAAATCGTCTTGGTGTAATCTTCAAAATCTTTAAGTAAGCATTGGATCCAAGATTGGAAATCCCCGAAATGGATATCTAGTTTTGCTATCGATCCATTGATGAATCCTTAGATCTAAGATTAGAAATCTTCGAAATTGACATCAAGTTTTGCTATCGATCCATCCATGAGTCTTTAGATCTAAGATTGAAAATCCCCGAAATTGACATCAAGTTTTGCTATCGATCCATACATGAACAATGCGAGATGTACAAATAATTAGCTCTAAGTGAAACAAAGATCAAGCCTGGATGATCAGATGGATGCTAATAGAATGGGGATTTAGAATCAATTGTGATGTTTTGCACATTCGCAACTGGCATGAAACCCTCCTAAACAGCAAATGGCTATTCTCAAGCATATATAATGCATGACAGATGTACAAATCAGAATTTAATCCCTTTTGTTAATTTTTCTAAACACAGAATCATTCCATTTCAAATGCATATCAAACCTTACCTTAGTTGCTCACACAACTGCAAATTTGAAACCATGTTTGATGTAGACTTATTAAATCAGAATTGGAGCCACATATATTTTACCTCAATTACTCCTTGAAGCATAAACTCATTTATATCTCAAATGTGTAAAAATAACCAACTCGCCAGAATATATTGCATGCATAGCAAGACATATCAAATTATGTAAACCACAATATAAGAGTGGTCCTCCCTAGAAAATATCAAAATAATCATCCAATGATCAGCCAATGGTATAACAAATCACGTGTAGCATCAAAATAGTTGACGAAAACAAATCATGCACGACACCGAAGCAGCCAACAAAGAACAAATTACGTAGTGCCGAAATAGCTAACGAAAAACAAATGATGTGCGGCACCAAAGCAACCGACGAAAAACAAATCACGTACGGTGCTGAAGCAACCGACAGAGAACAAATCATGAGGAAAAGACATCATTCTACCACAACCAGATCAATGCTATGGTTTAAAAGAAAAGAGCTCGGTTAGCAACCTGCTCTAATATCATGAAAAATAAAATGTCTCAAGAATGGAATCAAGAAAATCTTGTTTAATTTAACAATGAAACATAAAGAGACTATTTATAGAGATAGTCTATCCTAAACTTACTTGTAACACAAGTAAAGTAAATAAGAAAGTATTCTAAACCTAAACTTCTTTGGAGTGTAAATAAAGTAAAAAGATAATAATGAAAGATTAAAGAAGAAAATAATATGTGAAAATAAAATACAAGATCCTAAGTTAAGTCTTCTTAAAATCAAAACAAAAATAATTTAGACTACTATTTATTATAATATTGTTTGTAAATTAAAATTCAAAATCTAACTTTTGTAATATTTAAATTGCAAACTTTAGAAATTTTATTTTTTGAGAAATTTTAATTTCACAAAATATCATAAAAACTTATTATCAAAATTAATTGATTTTGATAAAAAAAATGTGAATATTCAATTTGAATGGGAGAGAATTTTTTTTTTTTTTTTGAAGAGTGGGAGAGAATGTTTTTAAATAACCTTTTACGATTTCCTTAATATAAAAACTATAGTTTTAAAAAATTAAAAATTTAATTTTTAATCTTTATGAAAGTCAAATATAGACAAAAAATTAAAGACGAAGAGAGTGACTATTTTCTAAAGCTTAAATCGGTCCTTTCTTACACTCAAGAATTTGGTTTAATAATAAGCGCAAATATTTTCGTATAAAAAAAACAAATCCCTATCCCGATTAATTTATTTATAGACACTTATGTATTATAACAAATTCGTTCATCAGAACCGGGAACCATGATTCTTGTCAAGTCAAGTCACCTCAATTACATGAGTACGCCAGTCCATTAACGGTGCTTTATTAATTTGGAGACGAAAGTCCTGGGGTTTAATTGAAATGCCGGGCATGCTTTAAGTAAGGACAAAACAATGCTAAAGTTTAATCAACAAATAAATAGACAAAGGGAAATGCATGCTGCTTTCGTCAGTACGTTGGAAAATTTCAGTAAATTTGAACTTTAGTGGTAGGAAAGTCTAGCCGTCGTCGACTTAATTTAGTGCTAGGAATTTTTACTTCAATTTAAATTTAATAATTAGATGAGAATCTGTTTGGGTTAGTAGGATTAGGAAAGCATGTGTTGTAGCCTTCAACTAAACAATAATAAAGTAATTGCACAACAAGCATTATTCTATTTTATCCTTTCCTGTTCTTTTGCTAGCTAATTGATAACTCTATTATATAGAGTTATCATGTTATATTTTGTTTGATAAAATGATTAAGTCTTTGAATTTAGGTAAAAATTCTAAATTTTTTTTTCTTTAATTAATTATTGTCTGATTGAGCTAATTTACTTCAAAAGTTATTTTAGTTCATTTGTATGGTAAAAATGTCTATTTTTAGCTATAACTGAATTAGTTCTTATGTTTTTAAGATCATCAAAACAGAAGGGGTCAAGAGGCAAAGAATTGTACAAATTAGCCAAGTGCAGACTTCACCAAATATGTTACGATATTTCAGACATAACTTGAGTTACAGAATTCCAATCAATGTGATTTTTAGACCATTAGAAAGCTAAGAGGAAGTTCTACAACTTTCACGTAATCATGTCACCCAGTTCAGATTATAACATGATCAAAATCGCGTTAGAAGTAGCCAAACTGTAGTAGCTCTGCACTAGGCAACTTGAAGAGCCAAGAATATATGTTCCCCACACAAGTCAGAAAGTTTGGCGCCGCAACACCAAACTAGCCTCAGCACTAAGGTAAACAGAAGGTTTGGCACCATAGCACCAACACGAACTTAAAACATCTCAGCCTTCAATTTTTTTATCAAATGGCTGTAATAGAGGTATAAAAGGTAGATTTTTTGTTCAAAAAAACGAAGGTGGAGACAGGGAATGTTTTGGGGAGAAAAGGAAGCTTTCTACAAGAGAGGAAAGGGGGAGAAATCATGAAAGATTGGGTTCCATCAGCTACAACAGCTCATTTCTTGCACTTGTTTTCTCTTTCTCTCTCTACCTTTTATTGTTGAAATGATTTATATTTAGAGTATATTAAACTTTGCTATAAATAAGATGAGCTAAGTAGCTTTTATCTAGGATTTTGGTGGATTTATACATATAACTTCAATTAATTGTTGCTCTTTTAATTATTTTGAATGGGTGTGTTGATGCTTATTCAAATTAGAAATTTATTGACCATTGATTTCTTGATCACCAATTGAATGAGTGTGGTATCTAGATAAGGCTTGACAAAGTTAATTTAGATTATACTTAGGTTTGGATAATATGTGTTCATATCACTTAAAAATTAAGCACCCTAATTAGTAACTAGGGTAGACATATGCCTAAATACCACATATAGTCTAAATAGAAATTGTGCCTAAAGAACCCAGTTTAATTAAATTCTATAAACATATAGGGACCTAATTAATCTAGGCAATTGTACGAACACCTAGACATAGGATTGTACAAGCATTAGGATTTTGGACTAGCATAAACCCCCTATTGAATTAAGTAATTAGAGAAATAATAATCCAAGTGAAATGCTGAATGAAACCATAATCCTAGACTTTAGTCCATTGAATATTCATTAAATTCTACTTGCAATCTTTAGTTTAATTTTCGATAGTTAAGTTTAAGATTTATTTTAATTCTTAAATCTTGATTTGCTTGGATAAAATTGGTTTGTTTTAATGTTAGTATTTAGCAACAATTATTACACATACTACCTTGAGAAACGATACTTTCTTATTACTATATTACTTGTTACGGCACATGCACTTGTGTGTGTAAAAATACCAACACTAACTAGCTAGACAAAACCTCAACCCAAGTATTTGAAACTTAAGAGCTAATTTTTCAAAATGGTGTAAGAATGGATCTACTTGGACTCCATGACCTAAAAGTTATGAACAAAACACTCGTATATGATGCAAGCAGGAGTAAGCAGAATTTACTCAAAATCAATTTAATCGAATTAATCGATGAAATTCAATTACTATGAGTTAGTTAATTTGGATAAGTTGATTAAGTCGAGTCGATTGGATCAAAAAATTTTGAAGTCGATTAATCAACTTTGGATTTAATTTTTTTCTTACATGTATGCACTCATACAAATTTTCTATACTTATATATGAATAAAGGGTTCAGATTTAGTCATCAAGAAATCAAAAAACAAAAAATAAAATTCAAGTAATTAATAACTATATTCAAATTTTTAATAAAAAATTAATTTATATATAATTTAGTAATGTTACTATAGTATAATATTTAACAATATACTTTATAGAGTATACTTATTAATATATTAATATAACATATATTAAAAAGTAATATATACTATATATTACTATATGTTAACAATATATTATATTAATATTATAGTACAGTATATACATTAAAAATATATACTAATATATAGTATAGTAATATATATTAAAAATTTATACTAACAATATAGCAAAACATTAAAAAGTATTCAATTATATTAGTATTATACCATTCAATTACATACGATAATGAAATAGGATAAAATTCAATTACATATATTAATAACCCATCTTCTATATAATTTGTAGATTTCATATTTGAAATCTTAAAAAAATTATGATTTTAAAAAATAAAAATTAATTAATTTTTTTTCCAAAACAAGTTATATTAATCATAAAACAAGTACAATGTCAACAATTTTTCAGGAAAACTTATTGAATAAATTTAGAAAGTTTGGTTAACGGTTAACGATTGAAGGGTGAAATTCGATCAGTTCAATTAAAATTCTAAAAACAGTTGATTAAGTTGAATAATTACCAAATTAATTGAGTTAACCAAATACTCACACTCTTATTGCAGATCAAGAGCTAGGAAAGGAGTTTGTTGATAAGCTGATATGGAAAGGTACCGCTAGCAGTAGATATATCCCCACTAGTTTTTGCAAATCAGTGCTGGTCAATAGTGGTACTTTGGTAGGAGTTTGGAGAAAATTATGGGCTGGGCCGTGCCTTTTTCAAAGTTGAGGTCTCTTCGTCTGGTAGTTGTTGAAGGGTCGTCTCCGGTCAAAGATGCTCTTGCAAGTAAAAGGATAGTGAGCGAGGTGGCAACTGTGTGTTTGCTTTGCCGTAGAGAGAAAGAATAACGGTATGCCACCTTTTCTTTTTGTGTCCAAACACTTGGTTAATTTGGGAAATGTGGTGTAATTTTAAAACCTGCAATGGAGAATTCACTATGAGCCTTTTGCTTTTTTTGAGAGCTGGTTGAGTTTTGGTGGTTGTATTAACAATGACATGATGTGGAAAATGGCGTTTTATGCTATTATATAGACCATATGTATTATTAGAAATGATGTAATTTTTAAGGGCAAGGAATGGGATGGGGTCCAACTTTTTGAACTAATTAAGGTTAGAATGGTTTGTTGGGTTAATGTGAAATGGCCTTGTCTTAATATTTCAATTGAGGACTTGGTGAGATGTTCTATAACAAGGATAAACCCAATTGTATGGAAAGCAAATAGAGGTGTTGTGGAATGGTCTAGACCAGAAGAGGGTTGGTTTAAGTTTGACACGGATGATTCCTCCAAAGACAATCCCAATGAAGTTGGGATCACGGGGAATATTCTCTGTGATGAGGCAGGTACGATTCTAGCCTTATTTTCTAAATCCGTTGGGTATGCTGATGCTCATCTCGAGAACTTCTTCCGGTTAAGGAGGCTGTAAATATTTATGCGGCCTCCATTTGGTGTTCTACTAATTTAGGTATTGAATGTGACTCTCTCAATATGATTAATTGGGTGCTAAACTTAGAGAACGTACTTTGGAGAATGAGGAAAGTTGTCATCCAAATTTCTAATATCCTTAGTAGAGTACCTTTATGGGTTATCAAACATATTCCAAGATCAGCTAACCATGAGGTCGACAACTTAGCCAAAATTGGGGTGCAAAGAACAAGTGACTTCTTGTGAGTTAATTATGAAAGCAGAGGTGAGTGACTAGTGTTGCTTTGTATTTACTTGTTTGTTCCTGACTGTTCCTTGTGCAGGGTGGTCGGTTTTGACGTACAGTCTTTTGGTGGCATGTGTTTGGCTTCTTATGATTTTGTCCTGTGCTTTGGGGTGGTTGGGATTTCCTTTTGTACAGGTTGTGGATTTTGGGGAAGGGAGGTTTCTTACCTCCAGGTGGTGTTTGGTCCTTCTGGACTCCCACTTGAAGGAGGTTATAGATGATCTGCGTCTTTTGTAATTTGCAAATTTCATATTGGAATGAAGTTCAGCTTTTCAAAAGAAAATGCAATTAAATCCAACTTTAGTGGTCAAGGCCTCAAATTCTGATTTAGTCGGTTCCTTCCGTCCTGTATACTGAGTCATCACCACGTCTAATTCCAAATTGGCTTTTGAAGCCACATTAGTCTCGGTAACAATTGGCAAGACAGCATCAATCACAAGTACTTTTCCATTATCTGGAATGACTTTGCAACAAATTTTCAACAGCTCGAACAATGATCATCACCACAAAATTTGCAAGTTATTTCATTACTGTACTATCCAATTTCTTAAAGCATTTTATTGACTAAAAAAATTAAATATATTCATTCCAACGAAGGAAGGCCAGAATATTGCATGACTTATATTAAGCATTTCCAAATTGTATACAGTTTAATATATATATATATATATATATATATATATATAAAATTGGACTGTTGAAGGGAAAAGAGAGTCTGTTATTATTTTTGTTTTTTTTTTCAAGTGTGATCGATCATCTATTTTAATCTGTTTTTTTTAACATATTCTAAATTTGTCTCAAGTTTATTAAAAATTAAGTTTTGACTTATGAAACAATTTTAGGATGGAGAGAAATAAATTTCGATTTAAGAAACAATTTTATAATTGAGAGTATGATGGAAATATATTAATATCCCGCAACGTCAGATTCACCACAAAATTTCTTTTCACATTGCTCTCTCCTTTATCCTTTAATCAAAATCAAATCTAAAAAACTTGAGGCTCGTTAAAAGCATAAATCTACCTTGGCTGGTGGTCGATCTTCGCCGAAGAACTCTCATTCTATCTTCCTCTCGTTTTTCTCCAACTTCCTACCGACTGAAATACTCAAAATTCCCCAAAAGCCTCAAACTCGAAAACTTTAGCCTTTTGTGTGTTTTTTGTTCCTAGGGCTTGCATGTTGTGTAGTCTATTGCGTGTGTTACTTAATGCTAGAGGAAGGGGTTTTTCTTCCCTTCAATCCCAACCCTTAGGGGAAAGAGGAATCATATTTATTCGATTCTCTTTCCTATTTTTTGTTCATTATATTTTTGTTCTTTTATATTTTTTTTATGAGATTTTTTAGGATCGAATCTACAAGAGATTTTATCCTTGTTTCCTTTTCTTTTTCCATATTTTTAAGTTTTTTTTTCAATTTTATCTTTTTTGTAATTATTGAATTTTTATTATTATTATTATTTTTTTTCATTATATCAAATTTATTATAATTTAAACCGTCGAACTCAAAAACTAATTAGTCCATTAAGCCCTAATTAGCCCAATCTTGACCCAAATAAAACAAACTTAGAAACTTTACTCAAACTCAGTCTTATCAATAAAACTTCCCAAAACCAATGTATAGGGGAAAAGGGATCAGTGACACCTGAATGCATCCAGCAGAGCAATCAGGTCACTGAGGCATCTGACTACAACCCAAGATCTCACAAGTCTTTTGGATCAGGTCCCTTGGTTCTCTGTACCTTTTATGATTTTACAGTTCCAAGCCATTAATCAGAAGATATCATACATCCTACAAATCATGTCCAAAGAGAACCATCATGACATCTTCTCTGCTCTATAGCAGCAGTAGCTCTCGCTGATAATCAATCTCAAAGAATCTGAAGCTCAAAATTTCTGCACAATCACATGATGACATTCTTCTCTGAAGTTTGCTTTTACCAATAAAATAATAGAACAAGAAAATAAACAAGATTCTGCCACGATGACCGAACCATCATCTTCATATGTTGGATTTGTGATTCTGAAAGGTGCAAAAGCAATCAACCCAAGAACCGGCACCCAATACCACAGAACAAGAACGTTTGACCCATTAATCTGTTCTAGGAGGGGGAAGCAAAAAGCAAACATGCATTTGCTCCTCCAAAACCAAAAGAATTGGACAATACAGCTCTAACCGGCATTTCCTTTGAAGCAATCAAAGGCATGGAAGCATTGCTAAATATGGGATCTGGTTTAGTGACATTAAATATATATATATATATATAGATATATCTTCATCAATACAAGGCTTATTCAATACAAACTATCAATACATTTCTTATTCGATACATACTATTAAATCACTTATATGATATAAGAGTCCAACTACTTGAAGAACTCTATGACCCAGAAGTTACAAACAGAACACTCATAACTGATGCCAGCGAATCCAGCTTTAGTTGCCAAGGCTTCGAATTCTGGTTTGGTCCGTTCCTTCCCTCCTGGAGAATGAGTCAACATAAGCACATCCATCATCGAAGTGCCTCTCACAAAAGCATTAGCCTCGGGTACAATCGGGAGGACAGCATCAGCCACTATAACTTTTCCATCATCTGGTATGGCATTGTAACAATTCTTCAACAGCTTCAAACAATGTTCATCGCTCCAATCATGAAGTATCCACTACAAAATTTTTTGCAAGTTAATTATGTCATTAATTTGTTATCTCATATTTCAGCTTCTACTTTTCTGCAACTTTTGATGAAGCAAAAAACAAAAAAATTGAACAAGGAATGCAATAATCAAAAGTGAAAATGGACTAATAATTGATGATTTTTGGTGAAGAGATGATTGAATCTGTAACTCACAGTTGCATACGAGGGGAAAAAATTGTCTACAAATGATATCTTACCTTCATGAAAATGGCATCTCCTTTAGGAACACTTTTAAACATATCTCCCCCTACATGTTCAACGCCTGTAATTTTTTGTTGATTGTCCTGTTAGTGCACAGGCAGAATATACCAAAGCAAGTAGAAAAAACATGCCATTTGGTATCAATTATGAAATGTATTTGATGAAATTAACTGAAATCCCAAAATGCAGAAACCAAATTTAAGCTTAAAAGTGGTTTTTGAAACAATTTGCAATTTCAAACGATTCAGTTATCTTTCTTTTAAACACAAAATTACAAGATTCGCTGCCTATTTATGGTGTCATATTTGTAATACACAGGACTAATGCAATTGCGTTAAATTGGACGAACGAGGAAGGGAATGCATTAGGAACAATTAGCTAAGCATTTTACTTTCACATTCTGGATTGAGGTAAGATGTTACTAGGATAGGCCGGGGCATGTTGTATAACATGAGGCAAGTCAAAATTAATACCCCTAATAGAGGGGTACTTGGGAAGTGATAATGCTGAGAGTGACTCCTAGACCACCGCCAACATCAACCACTCGGTTGAGCTGCTCAAAACCCTTGCAAGTCTCCAGGATCTTCTTCACGATTATAGTCGTGTGATTGATCATTGCAGTATTGAAAACTTGATTGAACCTTGGGTCCTTGCCAGGGTATTCAAATACGTGTGTTCCATGGACTCTGTCAAATGGAATTCCTCCTTCCAGAATTGCATCCTTCAGCTGGGACCTAGCCGTACATTAATACATATGAGAATCAACAATGCATTGAATAAAAAATAGATTTAAAGTAATATTTTACATATATACTTCACCCTCTTCGCCATAAGTTTTAATGCTCTATTTGAGAATCACGCTACATGAAATACGCACATATTAGCTATTGAAAAACCAAAACATTAGAAGTTCAGCTGCCAATAATTGAAAATATATTCCGAATCTCAACTGACCCTGCGGACAATAAAGTTCCAAGTAGACAAGAAACAGAGCAGAAGTTAATGGAGGACTAAGAACAATGGCTTCATCTAGTCAAGAAAGGAAGAGAGAGAGAGAGAAGAAACACACCAACTATCAAGGAAGACCTTGTCCTGAAGCAAGGACATCAGGGGGCCTAATGATACACCATCTTCATTTGGAACAAAGAATTTGGAAACAGGCGTCAAACTATAGAGCCTCTGAGGATTGTTACCCTGTTCATCATCAGCTACAGAGCAACCAACAATATTATGGCTCGCTAAAACTCTAAGTAGGCGGTCCAGCATCGACGGCGCGTCTGGATTCTTGGTACGTAACTGGGCTGCTATCTCCTTTGGGGAGAGCTTGGCATCTGGACCCGCTTTGGCTATAATCTCAAAGAGTTGAAGCTGAATGGCTGCATGCATAGACATGGGCAGCGCATTAGAGGTGACAATCTGAATGGCATATGAAAAGCTTTCTTGATTCTGCTCCGCCGAGGATTCCATTGGACTGCAAAGCTTTTTTTTTTTTTTTCTCTCACTGAAATTAAGTTGGATCTGGGGAATTGTGAAGGGTGACAGATAAAAATGGAGGGCGACTCTCACCGTAAGTTTGGAATGACTATGATAGCTAGTGGCCTAATGCCAGTGCACACTTTCCTCCAAAAGCAACAAAAGATAATTGAGAGAGTGGCCAATGAAAAGACAGGCTACGTGATTTTGCTTGGCGCCAAAAGTTACGCCGGAACCAGGTTTATGTAGGCCACTGCCAAGGCCATTCCATTACAGTGTTTGAGAATTGAAATGTGCCTATCTGCACGTGATACAATAATATATGTAGTGATAATTGTGTTTATTATGTTTTTTATTTTATAATTTTTTTAAATAAGAATTAAAGTCAATCAATATATTAAAAATTACATATATAAAATGTTATAATCAATAGTAAAAAATGTAAAACAATGTTATGACAATTTGTAATGTTGTATATTGATTGTTTAGTTTGATTACAAAAAGCAATGTCTATAAAAAAAATTAAGTATAAGATTTTGACAAAGCTCCACAAAAGATGTACTGTTTTACGTCTTTTGAAGTAGTGTGTTAATGTTTTGTTTGTACTCTAAGCATAAATAAAAAAAATAGTGATAATATACAATAAAACATAAAGCTTTGTGACTAAACAATTATTTAAAAGTAATAGTAGTTGATATTGGGCTTGAAACCATAGAACTTCATATTAAGGATATTGGGCATTTTACTTGAAATTATAGCATTACAAATCAAGGATAATTAATTAAGCAGTGGATATCAAATAGATATCACGACATATCAAAGACATCAAGCGTTATAATTGGAACTATAACACCTTAGGTCAAGGAGATCAAGCATTATACTTGGAAACATAACACTAAATCAAGAATATAATTAAGCAGCGTCAAAGATGTAGATATCCCATATTGTCTGGGTTGTTTATTGAATTTTGAAAAAGATAATAAATAATAAGATATAAATAAAAAGAGATAAATATGAAAAGGATAAAGATTTTTTTTTAAGTGGGGGAGAGGGGATTCGAACCTTATTGATTATACATCAACCAATGAGCCAAATGCTCGACATATGAAAAGGATATGGATACATGTACAGCAATCCTAATCTTAAATGAATGGGAAATCTGAAAAGAGATTAAGTTAGGTTGAATTAAAACTCAAGAAACCAATTCAAAAAGGAATATAACACATTGGTTATAAATATAATTGACCATCAGTGTCAAAAAAACACAGAAACTGAAAGGTGAATATAGAGAAAAAAAAATAGTTCTTGAGTTCTTGGGTTCTTAAAGTGTGCTTGGTTGGAGGGAACAGAATAGCGATTCCTCCGCTATTCTCATTTCTGAGATAAAATTGCATTTAGTCGGAATAGTCATTTCCAATACTCCCTTGGTAATGGTTATTATGAATTGTTGAATATAAGAAAAGAAGTTGATTAGACAAAAATCCCCTTTTACAATTTAAAAAATTATCATATAAAATAATACTAAACCTATTTTTTTCTCTCTTTTCCTCACTCCTTCTATTTCTAAAGCACGGAACACACAATTTTTTACTTCATTTTCAAAAAAAAAAATTAAATATTATTTAATATATTAATATTATTTAACTATAATAAATATTATAAAAAATATTATTTAATATTATTATTTGAGTATAATAAATGTAACAAAGAATATTATTTAATTAGTATTATTTAAATTTAATGAAGAATATATTTTGTCTTTTAATATTAAATATTATTTAATTATAATAAACGTTTAATTATATCCTAATACAAAATATTATTAAATTATAATAAAAATATATTTGTATTTTGGTGAAAATATTATTTAATTATAGTAAAAGGTATTTTGATTTTATTACTTGGAATATTTTTATCCTTTAACAAAATAAATTCTTTAATTTTAATAAAAGGTATTTTTATCATTTATCACTTTTTCCTTAATTATTCATAAAACTATTCTTGTCAACCGATCATTGGAATAAATCATAATACTAATTTCTATCTTATTCCATTCTCATGAACCAAACTATATAATAGCTATTTATTCCTTATTCTATTCCTACATAATAACGATTCTATTACTCATTTATTCCATTTTGCGAACCAAACGCACACTTAGATTTGAATTTCTTTTTGATCTAGAAGAATCAATTTCGTATGCTTAGAAACTATTTTGATTAAAGGGAGAAATAAAAAAAAAAGAGTGTTCTAGTTTCTTGAATAAGGTTTAGAGAAGTGCTCCTCATTCCTAGTAGTTCATGCGTGGTATTTGGATTTGTAGTTTGGTTTTCATTTTGGGTTTTTCAAAACAATTAGGTAAGTTTCTTTTTACATGATTTTATTATTTATTTATTTATTAGTCTTTAAAAAATAGAAGTTCATATAATTTATGTAAAATCCCCAATGATGAAATTTTAAGAAAACCAAAAGTGGCTTCTTGGAAATTTCTAGGTGAGAATATTTCAAAATTCTACTATAAGCGTTTGGAGATTTTGGAAAATTATCAATACAAAACGATTTACATAAAATTTTTAAAAAAGATAAAATTATATAATTAAATAAATACATTCTCCAATGATGAAATCTCAAAAAATCCAAAAGTGGTTTTTTGGGAATTTTTAGGTGAGAATTTTTCAAAATTTTATCATAAGCGTTTGGGAGATTTTAGGAAATTTTCAATATCAAGAAATTTTATTTATTTTGAAAAACTAATAAAATAAAAATAAAAAAGAATAAAATTAAAGATAAAATTAAAGAAATAAATAAATAAACTCTAATGATGAAATTTCAAGAAAACCAAAAGTGACTTCTTGAGAATTTCTAAGTGAGAGAATTTTCCAAAATTTTACCATGGGCTTGGGAGATTTAAAAAAAAATTTAGTATCAGGAATTTTTATTTATTTTGAAAAATTAATAAAATAAAAATAGAAAAGAAATAGAATTAAGTATTGAACTAGATTTAATAAGACTTAAAAGACACATAACTGATAAGGTACCAAGTAAATGGATGTTGTGGGGTACTAACACCTTCCTCACATGTAAAAGACTTCCGAACCTAATCTACTTCGTAGACTAGAATCTATTATTAATGAGCCTAAGTCAAGACTAGGACCTCATAAAAAATTAGATTCATTTGGATTGTCAATCGCACCTAAACAAAAAATATTGATAGCGACTCCTTTTTAAGTCAAACTATTGAGTTCTAAGACTCACCATGTTATGATAGCTTGGTGACTCCACTTGGGACATTAGAAAGTTGAGCCAATAGTATGTTATATTGGGATAAGCACCAATTAGGATTGGTTAAGGCGTAATTCTAATCATGTAACAATATCATTCATGTTGAATGTTAGTTATGTTGAATCATTCATAAATAAATGGAAGAAAATTATAAAAAATATTATTTAATCATAAATAAAAATAGGGTAGGTAGGTAAGAGAATGAAACATTTAGCTACACAAATGTATATAGGTACATATAGAAAATAAAAAAAATATGATATAATATAAAATTATAAATATAAAATAGAATGATTGCTTTGGACTAATATCAATGACGGAATTTCATCCAAAAAGACAAAGAGTTGCTATTCTCGGGATGACTTTCATAAAAACGGAATTCAATTAGGTTTTTTTTCGAAGTGTCGAGATAAATCCTAATTTTATATTCCAATATTCCATTTATTCAAGCAATTACCTTAAATTCATAAAGAAATAAATTCACATAATGTTCCATTTAAAATTAAAATTGATATGATTATTAATTAATTTAAACAATGATTGTCAATAAAAGATTAGTTGTTTATTCAATAAAAAATAGTTCAATAAAATAAAATAATATTAACCCATAATATTAATTAAAAATTATCTATTCAAATAGAATGTTTCTTAAAAAAAGATATATCGTAAAAGTCAATTAGGTATTTAGTTACATTAAAATATTAAATATATTGTTATATAAATCAACAAAATTATATTTATAAATACATATATTTAAATAAAATGTTTCTTTAAAAGACAGATAGTAAAAAAATAAATGAATTATTTAATTATATTAAACTATTAAATATATAAAAATTGTAATCAACAAAATTATATTTATAAATGCGCTTATATGACATCATTCATAATTTTATTTTGGCATTGCATACAACACGTATATTTTGTTAATGGGACAAGAATTTCGATGATAGGAGTTTCTCAAGGGACTTATAGAGATGAGTTCTTTTGAGGGTATTCCTAGGTGGAGAAAACTTCTAGACCTCACCAAAGAATTGGATGGTCTACGAATGATTTTTTCGATACAAGGTTTTCACTTCCCATCATTTAAAATTGGTAAATCATGACATCATAATTGCATGATGTGCATTCGTAAAACTGAAAAATCAACTTTAGTTCGTTTAAAAATATATATAATAATAATAATACATAAAAATTGTAATAATAAATTAGAAATCAAGACTGTAAATTAGACATGTAAAATCAAGACTAAAAATAATATTAGCACAGGGGTGTTAATCCTTTCCTATGTGTAATTGTACTACCGAACTCACTCTAAAGCCCATAAACCAGTTATCGTTCTTTAGATAGACCTCAAGTTAATTTAAAACCTTATCGATTGGAATCGAATCAATAGATGATCAATCATACCTAGATAAAAAAAATTAATAACGACATCCAAATCACCGCATCTAGCGATCAAATTCCTGAACCCGCACGTTACGACACAATCTAAAAATAATTCTTCTATACCATACACTGAAAACATTGTTTATGAAGAAATTTTGCAAGCTTTGTAATAAATATGTTTTTTCATTTCTTTACATTGTTATATATTTATTTGATCATACTCTTTTAATTAATGATTCAAATACTCATTCTTTTATTGAAGGATGCAAACAAAGTGTTATATATTACACAATTGTGCATCAACATCTAAATCAAAAATTAGTTATTTCACTTCAATTCATAAATTTATTATGTATTATCCTTTGTTAATATTTTTGTATTATTTTTTCATCCAGTAATGTATTCAATATAATAATTTCTTTGATATCAAAACTATCTAACATGAGTTTATATATTTTACAGGAAATGTGGGGTTTGTAATATATGATGTTATGTCAGATGGCTTGATGCGTTGCTATTTGTGGTGGGCATTGTTTGTATCTTTTATTTGCTATTGCTTTCGAGGTTCATTAGGTATTGCTGTTTTTTATTTTATTTTGTTTCATCGAAGGTGCTAATGAAATAAAAAAATGTTTTTATGTTACTTGATGATTATTATCGGGTTGATTGTTGTTTTCATTAACTGTCTATTTTGCTGTAATCTGTATTGTTTTCTTTGGTTGATGAATGCTTATATATCTGTTATTTTGCTGTAATCTGTATTTTGCTGTAATCTGTTATTTTGCATCGAAGGTGCAAAGTCTAAGCGAATGTTTATCATCGATGGTGAACCTGCATTTAGAGTGCTATGAAACACTGTAAAGACTTTTCTAGATCCCGAAATCGCTTCCAAGACTCAAGTATGTTAATACTTTCTTGCAATATTTTGAAACAAATTATACTTTCTTTTTGTGGTTTTTGACTTCTTATAAACTAAGCTCTGAATAAATCAAATAAGCTGCTCTCAGTTGTCTATATTCCAACTGTAAGTGAAACTTGCCACAACTATGAAGCATCTTAAAACGTATTCAGGGACTCTATATAAGTTTGAAAAAGAAGTATAAATGTCTCTTTTTGTTGTATAAATTTGCACCTCCAACTTTATTAGATTCGACTTAACCTAGTAATGTGCAAGGGAACAATTCTTGATGTTTTGAAGAACTGGCTTGAAAGAAGTATTCGAGTTATTTTTTCGATGTTTGGTGAGGTCATTTACCTTCCAATATTGTGATTGTGTTCTTTTCTTTATAACTATAAGCAATCCTCCTGCTAAATGCCAAAACTTTTCTTACAATGATTGTTATGAGTTATCTTGAAATATTCTTGGATTAATTTATAATTTAGGGTAAAATCAAAACTGCTTCTAGCTTTCAAACTTCCTATAATCAAAGATGTAGAATTAGAAGTAAGACTTGAATTCTTTGCATCATACTTTATATTTTTCAAGTATTCTGTCACGACCCGGAACTCCCATCGGGCCCGTGACAACCGCCGCGACGTCTCGATAAGCACTCATTACCCCGAATGCCGATCGAAACCCCGCAAGGCTTAGCATCAACTTCCGCATCTCCCCGGTGAGCGACAGTTATTAAATCTCGCATTTCAAGAAATCATAAGTTGTTTCCAACTCAAAACAATAAAAATATTATTTTCTAGCTCACTGGGGCATTTTCGTCATTTTCTTTTTTTTGAAATTTCGAAATCCGAAAAAATATAATATGTAAGTGGAAACACATATTTCATGATTTAAATTAAATTTTGAAGTCTAAAACATTCGTTTAAAGTAAAATTATAGCTATTTGAATATAATAAAAACATTAAATAAAATATTCTATTTTCTTAAAATACAATATTTTCAAAGTCTTCCTAAAATAACTTTTGTAGCATAAGAGTAAAATAAATTTATTCATATAGTAATAAAGATAATTAAAGTATGAAATTTCGTTTACAGTGACACGTGGGCCCCTAATTAACCAAGAAGGTGTAGAGCTACGAACCCTTACTTCCTATGATGCAACTCCGAGATTAATTCTCGTCTTAATCAACTATCAACAAACTGTCCTGAGCCTGAAAAATGGATAGGAAGAGGGGTGAGATTAAATAATCCCAGTGAGTAAACAATTACCATCAAAAGCATCTAAAGCCGAGTAGATGGAGACAATATAAAAACGTTATATCTCATTAATGTTCATAACACAAAATTCGTTTCAATCTATACCAAATAATTTCTTTTCATCAAAATTTCCCCGACTTATGAATTTTTTTAAACTTGGCCCCTGCCAATATCATTCTCGCGGGTACCTTCGTCAAGGTATCCCACTGAGACCGCCAAGGCTGTTCAATGACCCATACCCATAAACATGTTTTCACATCTGACACACAGCCGTTCCTTGGCGTTGGCTGAGTCTCACTCTCACGTGGTGGCCCGAACGTGAGGTGCACTCAAATCATACCTCAGGAGATACTTCACCCAACATCTCCCCCCGGAGGTAAGTATATAATTGAGTTACCGTGCCCCTCTCATAGGCAGTCCACGGAAACCCCCACCACTGCAGTGACCGTTTAATATACCACCAGACCCATAAAAATTCCAGTAGCATAATAGGGCGAATAAAATGTAATCCAGTCTACCGAGACCAATCCAAAATTGTTCATATATTTCATGCCAACCCCAAAAATTTAGCCATCATGCTACCATAGTGTCATAAGCCCCAATTTCAATAACATATAAAATCATAAATTTCAACACAGTCTCCATATACTCAATTTTCCCAAAACAATATTTGATTTCAAAACCAGTATAAATCTCATTTTTTATTAAAAAAACATTTTAATTGGAAAACATAATATTTTATAATTTAAATTCACCATTCAATAAAAGCATCAAACAAGTATAATTACTCTAGATATTTAAGACGATAAATTGTCCACTCACAGTTCTAGGAGTCGATGTACTCCTAATCCCAGTCTTCAAGCACAATTTTGGTACTTTTACCAGTGTAATTTGCTCACCACCTATCCACAATGTACAATACATAATTCACCACATCAATGCTTGACCATTATAAAATCAATTCAGGCTCGATATATATGCATGATATGACATGCAACTTATCCGACTACCGCTTAAATGCGGTGCTAACCTAATTCGGCCTATTACCCGATTAAATTACTAACGTGTCCAATTTAATCTCAAATTAATTTTTTTCAAGTTCTATACCTCAATTGCACCCAAATTGACTTAAAGTCCCTCGGTGTGGTGCAAATTATCAGTCTTGATAGCAAATTACGAAAATACCCCTAATGGGTAAAAATTCATATTTTTGCTCCAAAAATTTCCATTATTTTTCTAGACTCATAATTCATCATTATTCATCATAATTCCTCAAATAAACATCAAGATCATCAGCCAATATTCCCCTAGAAAATTCAGCCAATAATGGTAATGGAGGAAAATAAATTCTTTTCTTGTTGTTTTGTTCCTAAATATGCTAAACTAACACTAAACACTAACATAGCTCAAAATCAAATTTATCTAACAACTTTCTCTCTCTAAACCCATATGACCAGAATTCAAATCATCCTCAAATCACATGATTCAACCATGAAAAATGATGAAAAATGCATGGGAAAGGTAAAGCACAAGACAAATTTAAGAAATGTTACCTTTTTTCACTTGATTTTTGAATTTCCACCTATTTTCCCTTTAAATTTCTTAGCTAGGGTTTTATTTTCTCCTTTCTCTCTCTTGTTTCTTGCTTGGCCGAATGTTGAAGAAGAAGAATGGGTGGGCTGATTTTTTTTATGCCTTTTTTATTGTTTAATGAAATAATATTATTTTATTCATATTTTAAATATTTTATTAATTCATTTTTTTTTCTAGCCATCCATTTGTCCTACTTTTTCCACCATGCATTCCCTTTGACTTATCCAAGTCTTAAGTGAAATTTCCAGATTTTTCCAAAGTGTTGGTGAAGTAATTTTTGATATTTACACTTTTGCCCCCGTAAAAATCAAAAATTACATTTTTGCCCCAAAAACTGAAAAATTGTCCATAGACATATTTTTTATCCCTTATACTCATATCATTCCCCAATTTGTCAAATGTGATCTAAATTCTCTCAAAATCTCAAATTTTATCCGCAGATGGAAAAATTACAATTTTACCCTTATATAGTGAAAATTTCAATTTGACTCCGAATTGATCCTCGAACTCCTAATTACCATTTTGAGTCATCCTTGAACTGTGAAACTCTTAATTTCACCTCAAAATTCCTATTTGAACTAGTTCGAGGCTTAATCGACTTAATGATACCATTAGAGGCAATATCGTCTTTTAACGATTTCTCGAACTTCCTAAATATACAAACATTCTATCGAGCATGTGAATGATATTATAATTATTTTACAAAGTAGGGTTTGACAACACTACCCCCCTTAAAATAAAATTTTGTCCTCAAAATTTCACTTATTAACTCAAAGAAAAGGCGGGGTATTATCTTTTATTCGATGCTCAACTTCTCCTGTTATCTCCTTTATAGGGAATCTTAATTCACTAAAAATCATTCTTTATTTTAGTTAATCACAATATCAACCCCACATATGTGTATATGCTTTATAATCCCATTTATGCATCCAAGATCTTTCTTGATTTAATCATCGCATACGATGCAGTATCATAATTCCTCAGAGTCATCCCTTTGTCCTTAATCATCTTTCGTGCCTCTATATTGCTTTGTATCCTTCTTGTATTTCGACATCAATTTATTGCTTAAGATTTAAGTTCATTTGAACTTTGTATACCTCAAGTATTTTTGAGTTCTAATTTCCACAATATAGTAAGAAATTCTTACAACCATATTCCATATGAACTCATTTACTATATTATTCTTGAAACCTTTATTTACACGTCCATCACTTGGTATTTACATCCCCTATCACTATTTTACACCTTCGTCTAACTTTTCACTCACTTTCTCCAGATCGGACTCGTGCTTCATCTTCCGTTACAGCGAAAACTCTTGTTGAAGAACGAGTCAATGGCTTCAAAGATGGTTGTGCTGGGGTGTTGCTACCCATTTCAGATCGTACAGTTACCCCCTGCCTCGGGTGTACTCTAGAGGAATCTCTCCTCTGCATATCCGTATGAGTTAGTGGGGATGGAGCAGCTACTGTAGCCCGTCCTAACTGTGGGCAATCACTCCTAATGTGGCCCGGCTGGTCACAATGAAAGCATCTTATGCCCCAACACTCCCCAACATGATATCTCCCACATTTTTCGCATTTATTTAAACCTCCAAAACTCTTCTCGGAAGTACTACTCATCCCAGACCTGTTAAATCTCGGAGGTCTCTGCTGTAACTGTGAAAGTGGGGGTCGAGGAGATATCACCGGAACAGAAACAGTATTCTCAGAAGCAAATGTGTCCTTACCTCTTTTGGGCAGTTGACTAGAGGATACATTCGGGTTTCTCCTCTTTGCAAACTCAGCTCGCATTCTCCGATTTTCATTCGTGAGTTTTTCGGCCCTTAAAGCCATCTGTACAACTTCTTTATGAGGCTCCCGGCCTGTCACAGTCATCCTCTCTCTGATCTCGTTACGGAGCCCTTCTTCAAAATAACTAGCTTGATCTTGCTCAGACTTCACCAGGTCTGGCACATATGACATCAGCTCATTGAAACGAGCCTCGTACTCTTCTATGGTTAAATTCCCTTGTTGTAAACTTAGGAATTCTCTCTTCTTCTCTTTTTGATGAAAGTAGGTGTAGTATTGACCGTCGAATTCTTGTAGGAAGTCTATCCAAGTCAACGAAGTAATGGAACGTGATTTTACCGAGCTCCACCATGTACGAGCCCTCTTCTCTAGTAATCTTGTGGCCACCATTAACTTCATATCATCATCCAATTTCATATCCACAAATGTCTCCGTTACCTGAGTAATCCAATCTTTAGCTGCAGTTGCATCCAAATCACCAATAAAAGAAGTGCAACCCAGCTGCCTAGCTTCCTTAAGCTTTTTGGAAATGGAGACATCTGGCACTGGTGGTGGAACAAGAGGTGGTGGTGGTGGCACTGGAGATACTGCTGGGGGAACAGTATGAGGGACTCGACCAGCTTGAGCTTGGCCCATAATGACATTAAGAAAAGCTGCTAATGCCTGGACTGCCTCAAGAGACATGGCATGAACACCAGGAGTAGCAGTAGGTGGTGGAGGAGGTGGAGGAATCTCAGTAGGCTCAACAGCAGGTGCTGCTCGAAAAGTAGGTGCAGCAGACTCCCTTTCCACGGGATCTGGCTGACTAAGTCTAGCACGGCCTCTTCCCCTCCCTACTGACCTATAGAGAGGTGGACGCCCACGTCGAGGAGGCATGGTACTCTACAATAAGAAATGGAATAGACTTAGATGAATTTAAATTCTATATGCAACTAACTCGATATAACCTAACTTAACTTGACTTACTTAACTTAACTTAACTTGGGCCACGCAGTGTCAGTGTGGATTTCTTAAAACAACTTTAAAATCAAAAACTTTGAAATCCAAAGCTTTAAAATCAAAATCTTTGATCTTTAAACCAGGCTCTGATACCAATCTAATTGTCACGACCCGGAACTCCCATCGGGCCCGTGACAACCGCCGCGACGTCTCGATAAGCACTCATTACCCCGAATGCCGATCGAAACCCCGCAAGGCTTAGCATCAACTTCCGCATCTCCCCGGTGAGCGACAGTTATTAAATCTCGCATTTCAAGAAATCATAAGTTGTTTCCAACTCAAAACAATAAAAATATTATTTTCTAGCTCACTGGGGCATTTTCGTCATTTTCTTTTTTTTGAAATTTCGAAATCCGAAAAAATATAATATGTAAGTGGAAACACATATTTCATGATTTAAATTAAATTTTGAAGTCTAAAACATTCGTTTAAAGTAAAATTATAGCTATTTGAATATAATAAAAACATTAAATAAAATATTCTATTTTCTTAAAATACAATATTTTCAAAGTCTTCCTAAAATAACTTTTGTAGCATAAGAGTAAAATAAATTTATTCATATAGTAATAAAGATAATTAAAGTATGAAATTTCGTTTACAGTGACACGTGGGCCCCTAATTAACCAAGAAGGTGTAGAGCTACGAACCCTTACTTCCTATGATGCAACTCCGAGATTAATTCTCGTCTTAATCAACTATCAACAAACTGTCCTGAGCCTGAAAAATGGATAGGAAGAGGGGTGAGATTAAATAATCCCAGTGAGTAAACAATTACCATCAAAAGCATCTAAAGCCGAGTAGATGGAGACAATATAAAAACGTTATATCTCATTAATGTTCATAACACAAAATTCGTTTCAATCTATACCAAATAATTTCTTTTCATCAAAATTTCCCCGACTTATGAATTTTTTTAAACTTGGCCCCTGCCAATATCATTCTCGCGGGTACCTTCGTCAAGGTATCCCACTGAGACCGCCAAGGCTGTTCAATGACCCATACCCATAAACATGTTTTCACATCTGACACACAGCCGTTCCTTGGCGTTGGCTGAGTCTCACTCTCACGTGGTGGCCCGAACGTGAGGTGCACTCAAATCATACCTCAGGAGATACTTCACCCAACATCTCCCCCCGGAGGTAAGTATATAATTGAGTTACCGTGCCCCTCTCATAGGCAGTCCACGGAAACCCCCACCACTGCAGTGACCGTTTAATATACCACCAGACCCATAAAAATTCCAGTAGCATAATAGGGCGAATAAAATGTAATCCAGTCTATCGAGACCAATCCAAAATTGTTCATATATTTCATGCCAACCCCAAAAATTTAGCCATCATGCTACCATAGTGTCATAAGCCCCAATTTCAATAACATATAAAATCATAAATTTCAACACAGTCTCCATATACTCAATTTTCCCAAAACAATATTTGATTTCAAAACCAGTATAAATCTCATTTTTTATTAAAAAAACATTTTAATTGGAAAACATAATATTTTATAATTTAAATTCACCATTCAATAAAAGCATCAAACAAGTATAATTACTCTAGATATTTAAGACGATAAATTGTCCACTCACAGTTCTAGGAGTCGATGTACTCCTAATCCCAGTCTTCAAGCACAATTTTGGTACTTTTACCAGTGTAATTTGCTCACCACCTATCCACAATGTACAATACATAATTCACCACATCAATGCTTGACCATTATAAAATCAATTCAGGCTCGATATATATGCATGATATGACATGCAACTTATCCGACTACCGCTTAAATGCGGTGCTAACCTAATTCGGCCTATTACCCGATTAAATTACTAACGTGTCCAATTTAATCTCAAATTAATTTTTTTCAAGTTCTATACCTCAATTGCACCCAAATTGACTTAAAGTCCCTCGGTGTGGTGCAAATTATCAGTCTTGATAGCAAATTACGAAAATACCCCTAATGGGTAAAAATTCATATTTTTGCTCCAAAAATTTCCATTATTTTTCTAGACTCATAATTCATCATTATTCATCATAATTCCTCAAATAAACATCAAGATCATCAGCCAATATTCCCCTAGAAAATTCAGCCAATAATGGTAATGGAGGAAAATAAATTCTTTTCTTGTTGTTTTGTTCCTAAATATGCTAAACTAACACTAAACACTAACATAGCTCAAAATCAAATTTATCTAACAACTTTCTCTCTCTAAACCCATATGACCAGAATTCAAATCATCCTCAAATCACATGATTCAACCATGAAAAATGATGAAAAATGCATGGGAAAGGTAAAGCACAAGACAAATTTAAGAAATGTTACCTTTTTTCACTTGATTTTTGAATTTCCACCTATTTTCCCTTTAAATTTCTTAGCTAGGGTTTTATTTTCTCCTTTCTCTCTCTTGTTTCTTGCTTGGCCGAATGTTGAAGAAGAAGAATGGGTGGGCTGATTTTTTTTATGCCTTTTTTATTGTTTAATGAAATAATATTATTTTATTCATATTTTAAATATTTTATTAATTCATTTTTTTTTCTAGCCATCCATTTGTCCTACTTTTTCCACCATGCATTCCCTTTGACTTATCCAAGTCTTAAGTGAAATTTCCAGATTTTTCCAAAGTGTTGGTGAAGTAATTTTTGATATTTACACTTTTGCCCCCGTAAAAATCAAAAATTACATTTTTGCCCCAAAAACTGAAAAATTGTCCATAGACATATTTTTTATCCCTTATACTCATATCATTCCCCAATTTGTCAAATGTGATCTAAATTCTCTCAAAATCTCAAATTTTATCCGCAGATGGAAAAATTACAATTTTACCCTTATATAGTGAAAATTTCAATTTGACTCCGAATTGATCCTCGAACTCCTAATTACCATTTTGAGTCATCCTTGAACTGTGAAACTCTTAATTTCACCTCAAAATTCCTATTTGAACTAGTTCGAGGCTTAATCGACTTAATGATACCATTAGAGGCAATATCGTCTTTTAACGATTTCTCGAACTTCCTAAATATACAAACATTCTATCGAGCATGTGAATGATATTATAATTATTTTACAAAGTAGGGTTTGACATATTCACTATTAGGATTTGCACTTTCACTTTCCTTTGGAGAATTTGCTAATCAGAGACTTTATGTTGGGACAGGTAATTAACAACTTAAAAGCTAATGCAGCACGAGATACTCAAGCTAGCAATACAGAATCTAGGCTACCTCTGGAAATTTTCTGATAATAATGGGACGTGGAAGCCAAAAATTTCTTAACAAATTAAAATGTTGGCTCATAGCTACTTTACTTTTGATGAGGATGCTTATGCTGTAGGAGACTGTGTTAAGGTAATTTTTTTCAGCACATTATCTCATTTGTGATTTTTAGATTAATTTCATGATTCCTTAACCATTTGAGGTGTTTAATCCGAAGCATGTGCCAAATTAAGGAGCTACCCTCATCTCCAGTTCTTGCATCCTGCTGTATTGCATTGCTGGAGGTGCATCATATATTGCCATGGTAAGCTTGGAATGAATAGAAGAGTATAGCACTTGGAGCTTGAACATACCTCAAGTTTTGGGCAATTTATGTATGTAAATAAACAACATTTTACCCAGACTTAAAACAGATTTTTTTACTTATTTCTTAATATTTCAATTTCAAATTTGATATTTAAAAAATTTTAATTAACCTGCAACAGAGCACGGGGTTATATCTAGTTAATTAAGATTATTTGGTACACAAATTTTATGTGGACAGAATTTCTAGCTTACATGGGTGCCTTTATTTGTAAGAAAAAAGCTCTTCCTTTAAGGAGACATGGAAAGTGTTTTTAGCTAGAATATATATATTTGATCCATTAATTGTGTATAGTTTTTATACGTTGTCAACTCACTAAAATGTGCTACCTCATTAATGAGATAAAATAAAAAATCATTAATAATTTAAAATTAAATATTAAAAAATTTATAATAATTAATTAAATAAAAAATTTTATATTTGATACAGTGACCGTGTATAGCTTCTATATACTATTGGCTTATCAAATTTTGTCATCTCATTAATAGGGTTCATATTTTATATTCTGTCAAATATAAATCCAATATAAAAACTGTATGTTAAATGTGTAGAATTTATAATCTTTATGTGTTCACTTAATTATCATTTTAATTTTCTAATATTTTTTAATTATACTTTAATAGACATGTGAGAACTTGTAAACCACTTGTAAAATTTAAATATTTTCATAGTAGGTATATCCCAGAATGCACTACCCAAATGTGTAGAATTTATAATCTTTATGTGTTCACTTAATTATCATTTTAATTTTCTAATTTTTTTAATTATACTTTAATAAACATGTGAGAACTTGTAAACCACTTGTAAAATTTAAATATTTTCATAGTAGGTATATCCCAGAATGCACTACCCAAATGTGTAGAATTTATAATCTTTATGTGTTCACTTAATTATCATTTTAATTTTCTAACATGTTTTAATTATACTTTAATGCACATGGCAGAACTTGTAAACCACTTGTAAAATTTAAATATTTTCATAGCAGCTATATCCCATAACGCATTACCCAAATGTGTAGAATTTATAATCTTTATGTGTCCACTTAATTATCATTTTAATTTTCTAATATTTTTTAATTATACTTTTATGCACATGTGAAAACTTGTAAACCACTCGTAAAATTTAAATATTTTCATAGTAGGTATATCCCATAATGCACTACCCAAATGCATTGATATGCCCGTCAACTTTTTTGGGGCCCAGCAAGATATCAACACAAATAACGCACCTTCCAAGTGGCCGTCAGAAAAGGTGAGGATGGTCAAATTAAGCATGGTTATGTAACTTTATTATTATTATTATTATTATCATTATTATTATATACATGTATATATATATATATATATATGTCGGCCTAGCAAGATAGTTGTTGGATATTTTCAAAAAAAAGATATTAGAATAAAAAAATTATGATTGTTAAAAAATAAAAAATTATATCTGTTAAAAATAAAATAAAATAAAATAAAGTCACGTTTGTCGGAAAAGATCAATAAAAGCAATTGTTTGAAACAGACACAAACAGTGTCTGTTGGGAACAAGCATCTAAGTTTATAAAAAGGGCCTTTTTTTACCAACAGAAGATACATAAAAAAATAAGAAAATCTTTCCTTCCTTTCTCAAACATTCTCCAAGTCTTCTATATTATTTTCCTGTAGAAAAATAGTATAGAAGTTTGATAATCTTGTTATACTCCAGTAAGTGCTCAATAGAATGATTTTGTCAATGCAAAATGCCGTCAATCACTGAGCTTCATTATATTTTCGATATTTATACGTCGGTAACTCTTTTGCACAATACAAATGGATAAAAGTTTAAAGACAGTGACATTGATGCACACCTTGAAGCCAATTTCTCAGTTTTTCCAGTTTAGTGCTGTAACAATCTTAAAGTTTTATTTCATTTCAACAATGGCTGCTGCAAGTGGAATACTAAGAGAATTGACTTCTGTTTTTGTAAAATTAGACCGAGTTGATGTAGGCCAAGACAAAAGAAAATTGATTTTTCACGAGATTAACTATAACACCCGACCCTAAATTATCTGTGATATATCATTCACATGCTTTGGATAGCATGTTTGTATATTGAATTGCCCCGAAAAACAAGTTAAATGACTGTATTGCCCCTAATGGTACGATTCAATTAAATAAGTCTTGAACTAGTTTAAACAGAGAATCGATGATGAATTTGAGAAAACTAAAACCCATGGGTTGATTTAAAATGAGGATTCAGAGTTTGAGGTCCGATATGGAGTTAATCCGGACTTTAAGTATTCTAGGGGCAAAATGGTAATTTGCCACCTGAGAACGAATATGGAATTTTTTTTAATCCCGTTTGATTAAGATTGATTATATTAAACTTATTGGAGTATAATTTGAGGGTTTGGCAGTGAAAAAGGTTAATTTTAATTATTTCTGGAGTGTAGAGGTAAAATCGTAATTTTTCCACCCGTAGGCAAAATTTGAGATTTTGAGAGAATTTAGATCACATTTGACAAATTGGAGAATGGTATGAGTATAAGGGATGAAAAATATGTCTATGGGCAAATTTTCAGTTTTGGGGTAAAAATGTAAATTTTGACTTTTACGGGGGTAAAAGTGTAATTTCAAAAAATTACTCCACCAAGACTTTGGATAAGTCTAAGAATTTTATCTATGATATGGATATGTGGGACAAGTATATGGTGAAAATGTGGAAATAAATGGATGGCTAGAATTTAAGGAATTAATAAAATAAAAAAAAATGAATAAAATAATATTATATTATTTTAGCCTTTTAAAATGTCAAAATTCCAGAATTCTCATCTTCTTCAGCTGTCCAAATCAGGAGAGAAAAAGGAGGAAAAGAAATAAGAACCCTAGCTGAAAAAATTTAGAAAAAATCAAGAGAAATCAAGAAATCAAGCATTAAAAAGGTAAATTTCATTGATTTTCCTTGTGATTTTCACTACCCATGCATTTTTTTCTCATTTCCATGCAAAATTAGAAAGTGGGTATGGACACCCATGCTGGCCAAACCTCCATGGATGAGTTTTGAGCTTGAGTTTTGGTTGATTTTAATTGAATTAAGTGATTTTAGTTAGGTTATATTGAAATATAGTAAAAATAAGCTAGAGAAATAATTTTCTCCCATTGAAACCCATTATGCTGAATTTTCTAGGGGAATATTGGCTGCTGATCTTGATGTTTATTTGAGGAATTATGACGAATAATGATGAATTATGAGCCTAGAAAAATAATGAGAATTTTCGGAGTAAAAATATGAATTTTTACCCACTAAGGTTATTTTCGTAATTTACTATCGAGATTGATAATTTGCACCACACTGAGAAACATTAAGTCAATTTGGGTGCAATTGAGGTATAGAAACTGAAAAAAAATTAATTTGGAGTTAAAACGGATGCGTATATCGATTTATCGGGTAAAAGATCGAAATAGGCTTACATCGCGTTTAGGCAAAATTTAGACATTTTGCAGTTCATATCATGCATTAGTAGTATAAATTAGTTTATTTTGGTTTAGTACCAAAGTAGTAAACCTCTTAATTGTACAATTTGTCAAGGTGGCGAATCCTTTAGCAAGGGCAAAGAAATCGCACCCGAGGAGTAATAGTTGGAGTACTCGAATTTAGTTTTCGAAAACTGTGAGTAAACTTATTATCGTCTTAATTATCTAGAGTAGTTTTCTACAATTGTGTGATTTTATGGAAAATGGGTTTAAATGGTAAATTGTTATGTTTTAAAAGAAATTGTGATTTTATAAAATGATTTCATAAATTTTCTGAAAAATCAAATACTGGTTTTAAAAATAGAGTAATTGGAGATTACCTTTTTGTGTTGTAAATTTATGGTTTTAAATTGAATGACTTATGACAATAAATGAGCATGAATGGCTAAACTGATTTTGGTATTAGAATTATTTGTATTGTGTATTTAAACTTGAGAAGCTAGGTTGCGATAAATTGCCATGTCATGCAGAAAAAGATTTTATAAATCAGGTGATAGATAAAAGATTAGCTACTGCAGTGGTGGGGGGTTCCGTGGGCCAGCCTATTAGAGGGGCACGGTAAACTCCTTTATATTCTCACCTCGGTCGTAGAGGCGCGTAGGGTATCTCCTGAGGTGGGCTTTTTGAGTGCACTTCATGTGGACCACCGCGTGAGAGTGAGACTCAGCCAACGCCAAGGAACGGCTATGTTTCAAAATAAAAATATGATTTATGCGAAATATGAATTTTTAACAGCCTTGGCGGATTCGGTTGGATACCCCTGGTCCAGGTGTCACCGAGTACAGGATTTGGCATGAGCCAAGTTTTGAGTAATTCACGAGCCATATTGATTATTTGGTTGAAATGAATATTCGTGATGTAAAAAATTTACTGAAGTTAATTATTTTTTAATTGTCTCCATTTACTCGCCTTTAGATAGTTTAGATGGTGTCTGTTTACTCACTAAGATTTTATAATCTCACCACCCTCAATTCCCCATATTTCAGGTTCGGGATAGTCGGTAGATAGCCGATTGCATCAAGGACTTCAGTTAGCCTTGCATTGTCAAAATTATAGGTTCACAGACTCGCATCTGATTGGTTAGTTGGGGGCCCACGTGTCATTGTAAAAGTAATTTTATACTTTAATTACTTGATTTAAAATATGTATGAACATATTTAGCTTTTACACCATGTTTTTGGCGGATTTCGATATTTTTGAAGAAAAATGACAAAAATGCCCATGTGAGCCAAAAAATAATATTTTATTGTTTTGATTTGGAAACGACTTATGATTTCTTGAAATGCAAGATTTAATAATTGTCGCTCACCGAGGAGATGCGGAAGCTGATGCTAAGTCTTGCGGGGTTCCGATCGGCATTCAGGGTAATGAGTGCCTATCTGGACGTCGTAACTATTGTCACGGGCTCGATGGGAGTTTCGAGTCGTGATAATTAAAGTGGTATCAGAGCATGGTTTAAAGATCAGAGATTTTGATTTTAAAGCTTTGGATTTTAAAGTTTTTGGTTTTAAAGTTGTTTTAAGAAATCCACACTGACACTGCGTGGCTCAAGTTAAGTTAAGTTAGGTTTGATAGAATAGAATACGTGCATCTGCATATAGAATTTGGAATTGTTTAGACTTGTTTTGGTTTTTCTTATAGATCTTATGGGAGCTATAGGAACTCTTGTTCCCAGTAATTCATTTCCTTGTTAATGTCATGCAAATGTCATAAGTAGGGCCATTGTTCGGATTTAAGATGCCACCCGTGACACGAGCCAGTGTTGGAGAGATCTTAAAACGAATGCTCCTAATGAAAGAATAATGAAATGATATATCCCTTCGATTATGGATGTAGAAATTTGGAATTGGACAAATAGGCCGTGATAATTTATTCATTTGGTGGAGTGTATATATTAAGCATTGAGGTAAGAGTAAATTCATACATATGTGCATGAAGATAAGAACACTATGTTAATTGAGTGTGTTATGCCCATATAAAAGTGCTGTTGATTTCAATTAAGCGATTGTGAGATTTTAAAAATTGATTGGATCTATTATAGTTCATGGATATAAGCACGTGAACTAACTCGAGAGTGAGTACTAATGATTACTATAATTGATGTGTGGTCATGAAGTAAGAAGTTAGTAAACAAATCTGCTTTAAAGATGAGCTTGAACTTTGTTATGCATAGTAAAAAGGAGCCAAGGGATTAAAGGACTAGATGTGAAATTGGCAGCTTGAGGTTAAATGACTTGGAAATGTCGAATCTAGTCTAAGTGCCATATGAAGTTCTATAATTGAGATTGATATACGAATTACTTGAAAGATCAATTTAAAAGTGTATTCGGTTCAAAGTGTGGTCTATGATACGAATGATCAATCTTAAAGGTGATCTCCCCAGAGTAAGGAATTTAGAAAATATTGATGTTTGGATATACTCTAAGAGAGAAAACTTCTGCATCCTAAGTTTAGGACAACTTTGATCTTATGATTGCAAAGGCAAGGTGTAATAACTAAGTAAATTATTCACTTAATAAATGTGATTGATTATTGATGAATAAAGTCAAGATCTTGATGTTTAGTGGTATACAATTTGATAATTATGTATTTAAGGGTTATTTGGAGACAATTTCTTTATCAAATTTGTACTAAATGCTATGGTAAAGGCATATCAATTTTAATATGAAAATGTATCCATGAATGATCTTAACATATCACCAAAGGAGAATTAAACATGTTGAAGTTAATGTTCTAATAGTGTGCATATGATAGAAAGCTAGTTTGTAAGTTGTAGTTTTCATGAAATATATAATGATTATCAATATATGGACATACACTTGGAGTTATAATTTACAAGTTTGGAGTATTTAAGATATGATTAAATGGAATTACCATTAGTTAAGGTACGTGAATCTTCTAATTAAATTTTGTGGAGTACACATGATAGTAGAATAGATGAACAGAGTGTCGTGATACTATATGGTGAAGTTACTATACAATATGGAAAGAGTATTCTAAAGTGGGATTTATTGACTGATGATAAGTGATGTGCAATCTGAGATACATGTAGCTATGAATAACTTTGGAGATCTTTGCTTAAGCAAACTCGTACTAAATGTTATGGTAAAGATATATGAATGTTAGTGGCAAAATAAAGACATTAAATCAATGTTCTGATCGCGTACTTGTGATAGAAAGTTAGTATTGCTAATTGTGGTATAGACTCATAGGGAAGCCACACGATTGTGAATAATTGAGGTAGTAGCTTTAAAGGTAGAAGAGTTGCTGGGATAAAGTGAAATCAAACAGTTGCAACGCCACAGTACTGACTATCAAACGCTGTCGCGTTAAGAACCCCTAATGGTTAGCAAGCATGAGAAAATTGAGAGTGGCATGAAGATGAAAATTACGAGTTGAGGAATGGTCATTGGTTTTCATGCTAAGCTTTGTTGTTTGGAATCTTAAGTGCATTGGGGAGGTATTAAGATAAAGATGATGAGTGAAATTGTAAAGTTTCTTTATTGCCTTGTATATTGGTATGTAAGAGAAAGAAAAGTTAGAGAGTTTTTGAGATGGTTACATAAAAATAAATAAATTAATTAATTAACATGGGGAGTGTTAAGATGAATAATATGATGACTGAAGTCAAATCTTAAGAAATAAGGAAGACAAGAGATTAAGTCTTGTTAAAGACTAATGAAGAAGCGAGTGAAAGGTTAGATGAATATATTAGATACTGATAAGAGATATCAATACCAAGTGAGGAAAATGTAAATAAAGATTTCAATAATGGTATAGCAAATGAGTTGATATAGAATATTGTTATGAGAATATACTGATCTTGTCTTAACTTTGTTGAAGGGAAAGGATTAGTAACAACACAAGTAAACTAGGTGACATGCTAGAAACTCTTGGAGATAAATTGAAATATGAGTAGTTGGGTATACCTTTATGGAAATGATATACTTGGAGTATGAAAGAGCAAATAAGTGATTAGGTGTTTCAAGAATATTTAAATACCTTTGAGGAAGAATTATACATTATACGAGATGAGTATAAGATGTGTGATTTTGAAACTTGCTAAGGAGTCAAATGGCTAAGTCACGAGTTAAGTAATCATCTGTTGTGAGATATAAGTTTAAGATAGATATTCCCAAGGAAATACTCAAGAGAAGTTTTGCTTTAGATCTCGTTAAAGCAAGCACTAAGTTATGTGATTATAAAAAGGAAGCTGTAAGCTGAAAGTGATATTCATATTAATATTGAAAAATACTTGAGGAGAATCTAGTTTCAAGTTTTACAATTTCAGATACAATTTGTAAATTGGTTAAGGAAGAATGATGTTATAATTATATGAAAGAGTTGAACAAAGGATGATAGAAGTTAACCTTGAAAATGAAGTTTGATAATGAAATTTTCCTAATACATTATGGAAATTGGAATTCGAAAATGCTTGAGGTATACATGATTCAAATGAGTTTGAGTCTTAAGTGACAAATCAATATTGTAATGCAAGAAAGATACAAGGTAATATAGAGGCATGGAAGATGATTAAGGACAAAAGGATGACTCTGAGAAATTATGATATTGCATCGTATTCAATGATCAAATCAAGGTAGATCTTGGAAGCATAAATGGGATTATAAGGCATATACACATATGTGGGGTTGATATTATGATCAGTTCAAGTGAAAAATGGTTCTTGGTGGTTCAAGATTTAAACTTAAGACATGATGAAAAGATAATACCCCGATTAGTTCTTTGAGATTGATAAATGAAATTCTGAGGTCAAAATTTTTATTTTAAGGGGGGTAGTGCTATAAAACCCGACCCTAAATTATCTGTGATATATCATTCACATGCTTTGGATAGCATGTTTGTATATTGAATTGCCCCAGAAAATAAGTTAAATGACTGTATTGCCCCTGATGGTACGGTTCAGTTAAATAAGTCTTGAACTAGTTTAAACAGAGAATCGATGATGAATTTGAGAAAACTAAAACCCATGGGTTGATTTAAAATGAGGATTCAGAGTTTGAGGTCCGATATGGAGTTAATTCGGACTTTAAGTATTCTAGGGGCAAAATGGTAATTTGCCACCTGAGGACAAATATGAAATTTTTTTTAATCCCGTTTGATTAAGATTGGTTATATTAAACTTATTGGAGTATAATTTGAGGGTTTGGCAGTGAAAAAGGTTAATTTCGATTATTTCTGGAGTGTAGGGGTAAAATCGTAATTTTTCCACTCACAGACAAAATTTGAGATTAGGAGAGAATTTAGATTACATTTGAAAAATTGGAGAATGGTATGAGTATAAGGGATGAAAAATATGTCTATGGGCAAATTTTCAGTTTTTGGGGCAAAAATGTAATTTTTGACTTTTACGGGGGCAAAAGTGTAATTTCAAAAAATTACTCCACCAAGACTTTGGATAAGTCTGAGAATTTTATCTAGGATATGGATATGTGGGACAAGTGTATGGTGGAAATTTGGAAATAAATGGATGGCTGGAATTTAAGGAATTAATAAAACAAAAAAAATGAATAAAATAATATTATATTATTTTAGCCTTTAAAAATGTCAAAATTCCAGAATTCTCATCTTCTTCAGCTGTCCAAATCAGGAGAGAAAAAGGAGGAAAAGAAATAAGAACCCTAGCTGAAAAAATTTGGGGAAAATCAAGAGAAATCAAAAAATCAAGCATTAAAAAGGTAAATTTCATTGATTTTCCTTGTGATTTTCACTACCCATGCATAGTTTTCTCTTTTCCATGCAAAATTAGAAAGTGGGTATGGACACCCATGCTGGCCAAACCTCCATGGATGAGTTTTGAGCTTGAGTTTTGTTTGATTTTAATTGAATTAAGTGATTTTAGTTAGGTTATATTGAAATATAGCAAAAATAAGTTAGAGAAATAATTTTCTCCCATTGAAACCCATTATGCTGAATTTTCTAGGAAACTATTGGCTGCTGATCTTGATGTTTATTTGAGGAATTATGATGAATAATGATGAATTATGAGCCTAGAAAAATAATGAGAATTTTCGGAGCAAAAATATGAATTTTTACCCACTAGGGGTATTTTCGTAATTTACTATCGAGATTGATAATTTGCACCACACTGAGAAACATTAAGTCAATTTGGGTGCAATTGAGGTATAAAAACTGAAAAAAAAAATTAATTTGGAGTTTAAACGGACGCGTATGTCGATTTATCCGGTAAAAGATCGAAATAGGCTAACACCTCGTTTAGGCAAAATTTAGACATTTTGCAGTTCATATCATGCATTAGTAGTATAAATTAGTTTATTTTGGTTTAGTACCAAAGTAGTAAACCTCTTAATTGTACAATTTGTCAAGGTGGCGAATCCTTTAGTAAGGGCAAAGAAATCGCACTCGAGGAGTAATAGTTGGAGTACCCGAATTTAGTTTTCGGAAACTGTGAGTAAACTTATTATCGTCTTAATTATCTAGAATAGTTTTATAAAATTGTGTGATTTTATGGAAAATGGGTTTAAATGGTAAATTGCTATGTTTTAAAAGAAATTGTGATTTTATAAAATGATTTTATAAATTTTTTGAAAAATCAAATACTGGTTTTGAAAATAGAGTAATTGGAGATTGTCTTCTTGTGTTGTAAATTTATAGTTTTAAATTGAATGGCTTATGACAATAAATGAGCATGAATGGCTAAATTGATTTTGGTGTTAGAATTATTTGTACTGTGTATTTAGACTTGAGAGGCTAGGTTGCGATAAATTGCCATGTCATGCAGAAAAAGATTTTATAAATCAGGTGGTAGATAAAAGATTAGCTACTGCAGTGGTGGGGGGTTCCGTGGGCCAGCCTATTAGAGAGGCACGGTAAACTCCTTTATATTCTCACCTCGGTCGTAGAGGCGCGTAGGGTATCTCTTGAGGTGGGCTTTTTGAGTGCACTTCACGTGGACCACCGCATGAGAGTGAGACTCAGCCAACGCCAAGGAACGGCTATGTTTCAAAATAAAAATATGATTTATGCAAAATATGAATTTTTAACAGCCTTGGCGGATTCGGTTGGATACCCCTGGTCCAGGTGTCACCGAGTACAGGATTTGGCATGAGCCAAGTTTTGAATAATTCACGAGCCATATTGATTATTTGGTTGAAATGAATATTCGTGATGTAAAAAATTTACTGAAGTTAATTATTTTTTAATTGTCTCTATTTACTCGCCTTTAGATAGTTTAGATGGTGTCGTTTACTCACTGGGATTTTATAATCTCACCACCCTCAATTCTCCACATTTCAGGTTCGGGATAGCTGGTAGATGGCCGATTGCATCAAGGACTTCAGTTAGCCTTGCATTGTCAAAATTATAAGTTCACAGACTCGCATCTGATTGGTTAGTTGGGGGCCCACGTGTCATTGTAAAAGTAATTTTATACTTTAATTACTTGATTTAAAATATGTATGAACATATTTAGCTTTTACACCATGTTTTTGGCGGGTTTCGATATTTTCGAAGAAAAATGACAAAAATGCCCCTGTGAGCAAGAAAATAATATTTTATTGTTTTGATTTGGAAACGACTTATGATTTCTTGAAATGCAAGATTTAATAACTGTCGCTCACTAGGGAGATGCGGAAGCTGATGTTAAGCCTTACGGGGTTCCGATCGGCATTCGGGATAATGAGTGCCTATCTGGACGTCGCGGCAGTTGTCACGGGCCTGATGGGAGTTTCGAGTCGTGACATTAATAAATAAGATTTCTTTCTCTAATTAATTTTTTTTACATGAATTGTTCTAACAAAGCCTGTTGCCATTCAATAACATTTCGTTATCCTTCATTATCAAGATAAAATGGGAAGATCGGAATTGCATAGCAATCATATTTCTTAATGATTAATTTAATTGGTAGTTGATAAATATGACCTCAAAGACCACAAAATAAGAGTGAAAAAAACACAGTTGTATTAGGAGAGAAACTATAAAAATAAGAATTATTTGTTGTTGGTGTATTTCCATTTATATTGAACTCTTTTCCTAAGATCAAAATAAAAATTCAGGGGTGGACGGTTAATTGATTAATCTGTTCTAAAGTTGACTTAAACTAGTCATTTTTTATTTGATGTGATTTTTTGAAAAAGAAAAATGACACTTTAGACACTTAACGTGTGGAAGGCTTGTTTATGTTTCAAAATTTTCAAAAAGATGTTAGTAGGCTTGCCTTTCACGTCTTGTACTTTAATCAATGCCATAAATTTAAGTTCCTTAATTAAAACATGTCAATAATTATAAGTTAGAACAAAGGTTTGTTGTTTCATTCATAGAATAAGAAAGCTTATACTTGATGCCTTTTTTTTTTTTGGAGTTGTGATAAGGTAGAGAATGACAAGCCGACATGAACAAGTTGGTTGGTCAAAATTTTATATATTTATATATATAAATGATTATTTTATGAAAAAAAAACTAAAATTCTAGAAAATGAGAATTTTGAGATTGAATTAAAATTTGAAAGAAATAGAGCATTGGGGTGTTTTAGAATCGGAAGAAAAATGGGAGATAATAATTTGATGATATCTATTATCTTATTTTTTTAAGTGATTTAGATGGAAATTTTGTTGGGCATTTAAACTCAAAGCCAACAGCAACATTTTCTTCAATACAACTTTTCTTAGAAAAAAGGAAATGATAAATTGCTTCACCAACTTGAGAATTGTCTTGTAAAAGATTTCCAGAGGAAATATGGATTTGATAGGATATTTCCTAGATGTCATCAAACAATGAAATGTATGAGTGTATCAGATGTTATTTTAGAAATTAAAATATTTCAAAATGAAAATAACATAATTCTATCACAATCGTTCTACATTGAAAAAGTGCTAAAAAAGTTTGATCTTAGTAATTGTATATACCCATGAATCCTCAAATTAAATTAGTACCTAATGTTGGTAGGACTGTTGATCAATTACAAATATACAAGAGTAATTGGTTGCTTAATATGTTGCAATGAAATGTGCAAGGCCAGACATAGCATTTGCTGTTGGATTACAAATTTAGAAGATCATGCTCTCACAAGTTGATGGATCTTCATGCTTGGTGGGAGTGCCAATTTTTGGGAGTTCAAGAAACAAACATATATAACGGATTCTACCATAGCAGTTGAATTTATTGCATTGGCTGCTGCCACCAAAGAAGCTGAATGGCTAAGAAATTTATTTTATGGTGTGCCTTTATGGCCTAAACCAATTCCTCCAATTTCTATTTGTTGTGATAGTGAAGCAACTTTAGCAAAAGCATATAGCCAAGTGTACAATGGAAAATCTAGACATATTGGATTAAGACATAGCTATCTTCGACAATTAATTTCTGATGGAGTGATCACCATAACTTTTGTAAGGTCTAGCAAAAACTTGACAGATCCTTTAACAAAAAGTCCTACTAGAAATCTTGTAAACAAGACCTCAAAAGGAATGGGGCGCAAGCTCATAAATTGAAAGTCACCAATGGTTTTCTTGTTTTGAAAGCGCATTAGTCATGGTCATGGTTTCCATACGTGCCATAAATTCACTCATGCTTTCCGCCATTGCATTATTAATTTCTTCACATATTTCCCCACGTATTTCCTCACGTATCTTACCCAAGTTTTCTGAAAGATTTTTCACTTGTTCTTCCAATGCAATTGCGGGACTGCTAGCGTTTGAGTTGATAGGGCCACATGTAGACTCAGATGTTACTACATTGTTGTGTGTTCCAATAAGTAAAGCTGTAGCAGGCACTCGAGTACCAAACCCATACACATGACTGCATGTAGTCTCCATCCCTCCAATTTCTTCAGTCCAAGCATTCGGATCGAATTCTGGCTGAGAATATGAATCCTCACCATACTTCTGCAATAGTACAGAATTATACATTTCCTACATAAAAAATTAAATAAGATTAGTATTCAACTAGGGTCGTCAACTTTAAAGTCAAAATTAATCAATTTTGTACATACACTCGTAGACTTGGACTTGTTATCTATAAAATCACCATGACACCCTTAACGTTTATGAGTGTGTTTGAACACTTCCAAAAAGCTAACATCTCGTTTCATCTCAATTGCTTGCATTTATTTACAACTATATATACTCAATCATAATCAATATATATATAAATAACATGTAAGGAAAAACCAAAGTCAAATTACTAAACATACAATTTAAATTTAGTTTGAAAGAAAACCATACATATAAATGCGAAGTAAGATTAATTCATACCATCATTTTTGCATGAACCACAAATGGAACTAAACCGCCAATGTGCTTTGGAATACTTCCTTCTTTTGGTGTTAAAAAATTTTGCCTTGCTTTTCTTGATTTGTTTTGCCATTCTTCTATACCCCATATCGTATCGATAAGGGCATCCTAGATTTCATTTGTGATCTATTCCCTTGAAATGCCTTTGCAATCCCTAATGTTGTTTGTTTTAGCTTCTTTCATTGCTTTGTTCCTTTCTTCTGAAAGCATGTCTTGTAACCAATCGGAACAAATTTTATCTCATATTCATCGAACCAAAAAATCTTGATTTGCAGACCAAACACATTTTTTCTACAGTAAAATAATAACGTAATTAAAAAAATTGATACAAATTAATTGAAAACAAAAAGTTATAATTTAATATAATAACAAGCATAGTACCTGAAATTTTTGAAATATTAACTCCTTTATATCATTAGGGACTTTCCTCCATGTCGACAATGGACCATTGAAGTGATTTTTGATGATCCTTCTTATTGTAGCTATGACCCCTCACTCAAAAAAAGTACTTGTAGAATATAAAATTTTTTTTTATGTATTAAAATTTATAACAAATATAACAAATTCGTTAACAAATATAACAAATATAAGAAGATAGCATACCTCTCCCCAATATAAGTTATACGCAATCTGTCGAATGGATCTCCAAGAGTCTGTAATCCTACACTAAGCCGCTTACTCCTTGACCTTGAGGATGTGTCATCTATACTTGCACCTAAATCAATAGATGGGGATCTACAAGAATCGTGAGTAGATGTCTCATTTTCTACTTGCTCTACAGATGCACTGTCACGATTCGAAACTCCCATCAAGCCCGTGACAACCGTCGCGAAGTCCCGATAGGCACTCATTACCCCAAATGCCAATAGAAACCCCGCAAGGCTTAGCATCAACTTCCGCATTTCCCCGGTGAGTGACAGTTATTAAATCTCACATTTCAAGAAATTATAAGTCATTTCCAAATCAAAATAATAAAATATTACTTTTTGGCTCACAAGGGCATTTTTATCATTTTTCTTCGAAAATACCGAAACTCGCCAAAAATATGGTGTAAAAGCTAAATATATTCATATATACTTTAAATCAAATAACTGAAGAATAAAATTACTTTTACAGTGACACGTGGGCCCCTAACTGACTAAGAAGATATAGGGCTACGAACCCTTACTTTCTAGGATGCAACTTCGAGATTAATTATCGTCTTAATCAACTATCAACAAAATGTCCTGAGCCTAAAAAATGGATAGGAAGAGGGGTGAGATTATAATTACATAATCCCAGTGAGTAAACAATTACCATCAAAAGCATCTAAAGCCGAATAAATGGAGACAATATAAAAACATTATATCTCAATAATGTTCATAACGTAAAATTTGTTTCAATCTATACCAAACAATTTATTTTCATCAAAATTTCCCGGTTTATGAATTTCTTAAACTTGGCCCCTGCCAGAATCATTCTCGCGAGTACCTTCGTCAAGGTATCCCACTGAGACCACCAAGGTTGTTCAATGACCCATACCCATAAACATGTTTTCACATTTGACACACAGCCGTTCCTTGGCGTTGGCTGAGTCTCACTCTCACGTGGTGGCCCGAACGTGAGGTGCACACAAATCATACCTCAGGAGATACTTCATCCAACATTTTCCCCCAGAGATAGTTATATAATTGGGTTACTGTGCCCCTTTCATAGGCAGTCCACAGAAACCCCGACCATTGCAGTGACCGTTTAATATACCACAAGACCCATAAAATTTCCAGTAGCATAATATGGCGAATAAAATTTAATCCAGTCTACCGAGACCAATCCAAAACTGTTCAAAAATTTCATGTCAACCCCAAAAATTTAGCCATCATGCTACCATAGTGTCATAAGCCCCAATTTTAATAACATATAAAATCATAAATTTCAACACAGTCTCCATATACTCAATTTTTCCAAAACAATATTTGATTTCAAAACCAGTATAAATCTCATTTTTATTAAAAAAATATTTTAATTGGAAAACATAATATTTTATAATTTAAACTCACCATTCAATAAAAGCATCAAACAAGTATAATTACTCTAGATATTTAAGACGATAAATTGTCCACTCACAGTATTAAGAGTAGAAATACTCCTGTTTTCAGTCCGCGGGTACAGGCCTTTACCTGTATCCAATGGCTCACCACCTAGCCATAATCCATGACACATATTCCAATTAAATTATGTCTAACAGTCATAAGCTATTTCAAGCTCGATGTATATGCATGATATGATATGCAAAATGTCGAAATTTTGCCTAAACGCGATATTAGTCTATATCGATCTTTTGCCCGATAAATCGATATACGCGTCCGTTTAAACTTCAAATTAATTTTTTTCAGTTTCTATACCTCAATTGCACCCAAATTGACTTAATGTCCCTCAGTGTGGTGCAAATAACCAATCCCTCAGGACAGGAATCTCTCCTCTGTATATCCGTATGAGCTGGTGGAGATGGAGCAACTACCGTAGCCCGTCCTAACTGTGGACAATCTCTCCTAATGTGACCCAGTTGATCACAATGAAAACATCGTGCAGGCCCTCTGCACGGCCCAACATGATAATTCCCACAATTTCTGCATCTACGTGAACTTCTTGAAACAGAGGAGTTTTTGCCCCTGTTTGGTGGCTGACTAGAAGATACACTTAGATTTCTCCTTTTTGCTAACTCAGCTCGCAGACTCTTATTTTCATTCGCAAGCTTCTCGGCTCTTAAAGCCATTCGCACCACCTCTTTAGCCACGGTTGCGTCCGACTCACCCATAAAAGAAACACAACTATGTTGCCTAGCCTCTTTAAGCTTCTTAGAATCAGAAACATCCAGCACTGGTGGTGGGACAGGAGGTGGGGATGGTGGTACTGAAGGAGCAGCCAGAGGAACTGTAGGAAGAGCTTGACTAGCCTGAGCCTGGCCAGCAATAGCAGTAAAGAAGGCTGCTAATGCCTGAACTGCCTCAAGAGGCATAGCAAGAATACTAGTAAGTGGCAGAGGAGGTGGAGGATGTGGAGGAGTCTCGGTTTGTTCAGCAGCAGGTGCTGCCCGAATGGTGGATGCAGTCGATTCCTCCTCTATTGCACCTAACTGACGACGTTGAAAACAACCTCTTCCCCTCCCAACTGATCTAGTGAAAGGTGGTTGTTTGCGTCGATGAGACATAATAATCTATAAGAGGGAACAAAGTGAGTTTAGGCAACCTCAGGCTCTATATGCTTATGCATGTATTTTATTCAACCTAACCTAACTTAACTCGGGGCCACACTGACACTGTAAATTTTTAAAACAGTTTTAAAATAACTTTAAACCCAAAACTCTAATCTTTCAAACCAACAGCTCTGATACCAACTTAATTGTCACGACCCGGAACTCCCATCGAGCCCGTGACAACCGCCGCGACGTCTCAATTTACATTCATTACCCGGAATGTCAACCGAGACCCCGCAAGGCTTTAATATCAGCTTCTCATTTCCCCTGTGGGTAACTGTTTCCAAATACCACATTTTAAAAGATTTTAAACTGTTTCCAACTTAAACAAATGAAATATTAATTTCCGTCTCACAGGGGTATTTTTTGTCATTTATCCCAAAAATCTCAAAAATCATCTAAAAATATAGTATGTAAGTGGAAAACACATATTTCTTAATCAAAAATAATTTTGGATGTCTAAAACATTCGTTTAAAATGGAATTATGACTGTTATAATAAAATAAAAATATTCAATAAAATATTCAATTTTCACATAAAACGATATTTTAAGAACACTGCATAAATAATTTTTATAGCGTAAAAGCAAAATAAATTCTTACATACCGTAATACAGATAACCAAAGTATAGAATTTAATTTACAGTGACACGTGGGCCCACGAATGATCAAAAGTATCAAAAGAAATGAACCTACAGTCTTTGGATGTGGCAAGTTCAACTGTAATCCTTGCCGATATCAGTTATCTACAATCTATTCTGAACCTGAAATGGGTGGAAATGAGGGTGGTGAGATTATAAAATCCCAGTGAGTAAACAAACATCACTCAAAATATCTAAAGTCGAGTAAAAGGAGACTATTAAAATATTTCATCAAACTGTAATTTATCATATTTCAACTTATTTCAACCAAATGAAATCAATTTATTTAAAGCAAGTAATCAGTATGGCTTATGAATTTCTTAAAAAGCTTGGCTCATGCCAAAAATTATTATCATACTCAGTTATTTGGGATACCTTGGCCGAGGGCTATCCCAACTGAGTCCGCCAAGGCTATTAGAAACTCATGTTTTTATTTTGAAAACATAGCCATTCCTTGACGTTGGCCGAGTTCCCCTTCACGAGGTGGTTTGGCGTGAAGTGAACTCTAAAAGTTATACCTCAGGAGTTACCCTACTCGCCTCTCCAATCGAGGTAAAAATATAACAGGATTCCGTGCTCCTCTAATAGGCTAGTCCACAGAATCCAGCCCACTGCAGCAGGTCAAACCCACCATACAATAAAATTTTGACAGCATGACAGGGCTAATATATTACTACCCAGCCTGCAAGGGTAAAATAAAGCAATTCATATAATTCATAAAAACACAGCCCAGCCAGTCATGCCAATACAATAACATAAGCCATTAATTCAATTTTAAATTTACAACATATCAGTGGTCTCCAATTACTCTATTTTCAAAATCGTTATTTCGTTTCAAGACAATTTATAAAATATTTTCATTTAAACTCATTTTGTTTACAAAACATAAAAATTTACCATTTGAACTCATTTTCATAAAATTCACCAAAACCGAATAAAAACATACTTTAGATAATTAAAATGATGGTAAGGTTACTCACCGTATCTAGAGTTAGGATTTTCGAAATACTCAGACTATTGGTCCTCGGGTGCAATTCCCTTGCCTTTATCAGAGGACTCACCACCTTGACACAGTACAAAATCGAGAAATTCACCACATTGGTACTAAATTGAAATTAAACTAATTTAGACTACTAATGCTTGATATGGAATGCAAAAATGTCTAAATTTTTGCCTAAATGCGGTGTTAGCCTATTTCGGTCTTTTACTCGATAAATTGATATACGCGTCCGTTTAAACTCCAAATTAATTTTTTTCAGTTTCTATACCTCAATTGCACCCAAATTGACTTAATGTCCCTCAGTGTGGTGCAAATTATCAGTCCCGATAACAAATTACGAAAATACCCCTAGTGGGTAAAAATTTGTATTTTTGCTCCAAAAATTTCCATTATTTTTCTAGGCTCATAATTCATCATTATTCATCATAATTCCTCAAATAACCATCAAGATCAGCAGCCAATATTCCCCTAGAAAATTCAGCATAATGGGTTTCAATGGGAGAAAATTATATTTCTAGCTTATTTTTGCTATATTTCAATATAACTTAACTAAAATCACTTAATTCAATTAAAATCAACCAAAAATCAAGCTCAAAACTCATCCATGGAGGTTTGGCCAGCATGGGTGTCCATACCCACTTTCTAATTTTGCATGGAAATGAGAAAAAAATGCATGGGTAGTGAAAATCACAAGGAAAATCAATGAAATTTACCTTTTTAATGCTTGATTTCTTGATTTCTCTCGATTTTCTCCAAATTTTTCAGGTAGGATTCTTGTTTTTTTTTTCCCTTTTCTCCCCTGGTTTGGACAGCTGAAGAAGATGAGAATTCCGGAATTTTTACCTTTTTAAAGGCTTAAAATAATATAATATTATTTTATTTATTTTTTTAATGTTTTATTAATTCCTTAAATTCTAGCCATCCATTTGTTTCCAAATTTTCACCATACACTTGTCCCAAATATCCATAGCTTAGGTAAAATTCTCAGACTTATCCAAAGTCTTGGTGGAGTAATTTTTGAAATTTACACTTTTACCCCCGTAAAAGTCAAAAATTACATTTTTGCCCCAAAAATTGAAAAATTGCCCATAGACATATTTTTCATCCCTTATACTCATACCATTCTCCAATTTGTCAAATTTGATCTAAATTCTCTCAAAATCTCAAATTTTGTCCGCGAGTGGCAAAATTACGATTTTGCCCCTACACTCTAGAAATCACTGGAATTAAACTTTTTCACTGCCAAACCCTCAAATTATACTCCAATACTCAAATCATACTCCAATAAGTCAAATGGGGCTAAAAAAATTCTTTTCTAAAAATTCCCATTGTGTTCTTGGGTGGCAAATGACCATTTTGCCCCTAGACAGTAAAAATTCTAGTTTGACTTCAAATTGATCCTCGAACTCCAAATCACCATATTAAACCATTCTGGGACTTTAATATTCTTAATTTCATTTTAAATTCTCTATTTGATCTAGTTCGAGACTTAAATTAACTTAATTGTACCATTTGGTACATTGTCGTCTTTTAACGATTTTTCTTTCCGGGCTTTCCAAGTATGCAAGCATATTGTCAATCATATGAATGACATGGAAAGTATTTTATAAGATCGGGCTTGACAGTTTCGATCGGCATTCGGGGTAATGAGTGCTTATCGGGACGTCGCGGCGGTTGTCACGGGCCCGATGGGAGTTCCGGGTCGTGACAGTTTCAATGGGAGAAAATTATTCCTCTAGCTTATTTTTGCTATATTTCAATATAACATAACTAAAATCACTTAATTCAATTAAAATCAACCAAAACTCAAGCTCAAAACTCATACATGGAGGTTTGGCCAGCATGGGTGTCCATACCCACTTTCTAATTTTGCATGAAAATGAGAAAAAAAATGCATGGGTAGTGAAAATCACAAGGAAAATCAATGAAATTTACCTTTTTAATGCTTGATTTCTTGATTTCTCTTGATTTTTTCTAAATTTTTCAGCTAGGGTTCTTATTTATTTTCTCCCTTTTCTCTCCTGATTTGGACAGCTTGAAGAAGATGAGAATTCTGGAAATTTTAGCCTTTTTAAAGGCTAAAATAATATAATATTATTTTATTCATTTTTTTTGTTTTATTAATTTCTTAAATTCTAGCCATCCATTTGTTTCCAAATTTTCACCATACACTTTTCCCACATATCCATAGCTTAGATAAAATTCTCAGACTTTTCTAAAGTCTTAGTGGAGTAATTTTTGAAATTTACACTTTTACCTCCGTAAAAGTCAAAAATTATATTTTTGCCTCAAAAACTGAAAAATTGCCTATAGACATATTTTTCATCCCTTATACTCATACCATTCTCCGATTTGTCAAATGTGATCTAAATTCTCTCAAAATCTCAAATTTTGTCCGTAGATGGAAAAATTACGATTTTGCCCCTACACTCCAGAAATCACCGAAATTAAACTTTTTCACTGCGAAACCCTCAAATTATACTCCAATAAGTTAAATGGGGCCAAGAAAATCTTTTCTAAAAGTTCCCATTTTGTCCCCAGGTGGCAAATGATCATTTTGCCCTTGGATAGTGAAATTTTCGATTTGACTCCGAATTGATCCTCGAACTTCGAATTACCATTTTGAGTCATCCTTGAGCTGTGAAACTCTTAATTTCACCTTAAAATTCCTATTTGAACTAGTTCGATGCTTAATCGACTCAATGGTACCATTAGGGGTAATATCGTCTTTTAACAATTTTTCAAAATTCTTAAATATGCAAACATTCGATTGAGCATGTAAATGACATCGTAATTATTTTATAGAACAGGGTTTGACATGCACCCAATAAAGAAGGTGTCTCAAAGGGCACATCATTATACTCCTGCTGCATTTGTCATTGAATGGATAGATCAGCAAACGCACTAGCATTTGTAGGCAAGGAGATACTTCCAGAGGCATTTGTCGATCTAGGTCTCAATTTTGAATGCTTCCCTTTAACCATTGTTCCTGCAATATTTTTTTATTAAAATTCATACACAAATTATTTTCAATAAAATTGAATCAAAGTATAAAAATCATCAATTTACAACAATGACAAGTATGATTATTCATTTGTACAATCAAAGCTGCAATTATATAGTATTAATTTCAACATTTAGAAATATAAACTTTTCGTTATAATTTTAAATCATGACAAGATCTTTTAATATTATAAAATTAAAGTTAAACAATTATGTAACAAAAAATATAAAACCAATATCATATATGCCTACCATCATCAATCACTTTCAGAATAAGCAAACTCATGTTCTTCATTATTATCACTATCATCACTAAAAGTTTCACAATCGTCGTCTTCAAGTATATATTTTCTTATGAGCAAATATATTTTAATCTATTTTACTTAACCCATCCCTTCTTAAAACTAAATATTTTATTATTCATTATATTTTTCATCCATCTATACTTGTTGTTTTTTTTTTTATTTTTTTTACAACTTTCTACCTAAACTGGTCACCATTATTCACATACTTATTTACTTATCTAAAAACAAACATTTATTTATTGCCTATTTGTAATTTTCTATATTTTTAATCATGATAAAACTTTTAACTTTCTTTCTTAATTATCTTATACCTACAATGCTCTTCAACACAATACTGGGCCAACCAACAAGTCCATATAACAAATAAGGGAAAGGATTTTACCTTGTTTGGGCTTGAATACTAACTTAAAATGATTGATCTATTTGGCAGCACCCAAGCCCATGTCCTCACCTCACCATGCTTCATTTGCTGATTGTACCGTGGGAGGGAAAGGAGAAGCCTTTCCTTCTCCAGCTAATACGGCATCGTTTAGAGCCTTTTTCTTCTTTTTCTTTTCTTTCTTTTCTTCTTTTTTCTTCTTTCTTCTGCCGCTCACCCTTTTCTCTCTAGCTCTTTTTTACTTTGCCCTTTCACCAGCTCTTTTTCCTCACTCAAAAGCTCACTCCTTGGCCTTTCTACCCAACCAGTAGCAACCTAAATCCTTCCTCCTTCTCGTTCCAGCAGCACACCTAAGCCAAAAAACTCTCCTTTTTACCGACGTCGAAACCTTTCTCCCTCTCTCCCTTCTACTGACGTTGCTCAACCCTCTCTTCCTCCCTTAAACCGGCGACAATAGCTCCCTAAACTTTTCCCCTCTAAACTTCAACTAATAAACCAGAAAATAGAAATCTAATCCTAGAAACCCAAACCAAGAAATCCAAAACTACTCCATTTCTCTTATTTTCAAATGGCGTATTTTTTTATATTTTTTCTTATTTTTTTGGTTTTATTGTTTTTTGATAAAAAGTTACGGTTTGGTTGCTAGAAAAAAACTAGGGCTTTTTTATTTTTGTTGCTCTCTTTGTAGGGTTTGGTCAGCGGAAGAAGGGGAAGCAAAGTTGAGGATTTGGGAAAACTGAGCGGTGCAAATAGTGGGGATTTTTATTTGACTTATATCGGTTTGGTTTTTTTGAATTAAGTTGGGGAGCTTTCAAAACAGTTTGGGCAGGTGGTAGAATTGGTTAAAGTCTAATTCATTTAACATGTAGTTAGAAGTTCAAGTTTTTACCCTAGCACAAATTTGAATATTTTAAATTTTATTAATAAATTAATTTTTTTAATATTACTCAATATAAAACATAATGTTATATTACTAAATTTATTATATACATATATTTATGACATAAATTATATGTTATACTTTGATATATATTACAAATTTTGTATAATTAATGATCAATATAATTTTACAAAAAGTATGATAATAACTAATAAAATTAATAATTGTAATCATATAAATGAAATTTACTATAAGCTTACATATAAAATATATTAATATATATATATATGTAGGATATTTTAATATCTCATATACATATATATATATATATATATATATATATATATATATATATGTTAACTTATAAAGTTATATCAATTAAAGAATATAACTTGCACTTTCATATTAATACAATAGATTATATATATATATATATATATATATATATATATATATTTTGTGAATAATGCAGGTTTATCTATATATATATTCTATAGCTATTATTCTAAATTGTATACATAGATATAATAAATTAATATATTTTAAATATATTATATTAATAAGTTTATTATAAATCTATCTTCTTAATTTATATATGTTAACTAATTACAATTAAAACATACATAAAGTATTATTATTTTTTGTTTAATTGATTATTATATCTTATCATGTATTTTTATAAAATTAACAAATTTATTTTGTTCTTTTTATAAATTTTTTAATGTTATAAAATTAATTTATAATGTATGATTCAATAAAGTTTTAAAAAATATACAAAATTAATCAAAGGAAAACATACTTAAACTTTTAAATATTATAGACTTCAATATGTATGTATTTGCTTTTATTAATATCTATTTTTTAAAAAAAATTAATAAAATTTATAAAAAGTATAAAATATTTTAAGAAAAAAATTAAAATAATACTATTACCAACGAAATTTTCCAACAGAATCTTCCGTTGGAAAATTTTCGTTGGTAATAACTTTTTCCAATGGAAAATTTCATTGGAAACTTTACGGGCGTCAAAATTTTTTTAGTCCTTAAACTTTCAGACGGATTTCCAACGGAAAGTTTTTCGTTAAAAAATTTCAACGAAAATCCGTTGGAAATTCCGTCAAAAAAGGTGGTGGCTGAAATTTTTTTGGTCCCAAAAAAATTTTCCAACGGACTTCCAATGGAAAAATTCTGCTGGAAAATTTCCATTGAAAATTCATCAAAAAAATTAGTTAGAATTTTTGTTAAAATTTCGTTAAAAATTTTCAACAAAATTTTTTTCGTCGGAAAAAACCTATTTTCTTGTAGTGTAATAATATTGTAATACATTAAAAAGTATTAAACTATATTAGTATTATACCATTCAATTGCGTATGATGATGAAAAAGGATAAAATTCAATTACATATATTAATAACCAATCTTTAGTGTAATTTGTAGATTTCATATTTGAAATCTTAAAAAAATTATGATTTACAAAAATAAAAATTAATTATTTTTTTTCCAAAACAAGTTATATTAATCATAAAACAAGTACAATGTCAACAACTTTTCAAAAAAACTTATTAAATAAATTTAGAAAGTTTGGTTAACGATTAACGATTGAAAGGTGAAATTTGATCAGTTCAATTAAAATTCTAAAAAAAGTTGATTAAGTTGAATAATTACCAAATTAATGGAGTTAACCAAATACTCACCCTCTTATTGCAGATCAAGAGCTAGGAAAGGAGTTTGTTGATAAGCTGATATGGAAAGGTACTGCTAGTAGTAGATATATCCCCATTAGTTTTTGCAAATCAGTGCTGGTCAATAGTGGTACTTTGGTAGGAGTTTGGAGAGAATTATGGGCTGGGCCTTACCTCTTTCAAAGTTGAGGTCTTTTTGTCTAGTAGTTGTTAAAGGGTCGTCTCCTGGTCAAAGATGCTCTTGCAAGTAAAGGGATAGTGAGCGAGGTGGCAACGGTGTGTTTGCTTTGCCATAGAGAGAAAGAATAACGGTATGCCACCTTTTCTTTTTATGTCCAAACACTTGGTTAATTTGGGAAATGTGGTGTAATCTTTGAAACCTGTAATGGAGAATTCACTGTGAGCCTTATGCTTTTTTTGAGAGCTGGTTGGGTTTTGGTGGCTGTATTAACAATGGTATGATGTGGAAAATGGCGTTTTATGCTATTATATATACCATATGTATTATTAGAAATGATGTAATTTTTAAGGGAAAAAAATGGGATGGGGTCCAATTTTTCAATCTGATTAAGGTTAGAATGGTTTAGTGGGTTAATGTGAAATGGCCTAGTCTTAATATTTCAATCGAGGACTTGGTGAGATGTTCTATAACAAGGATAAACCCAATTGTAAGGAAAGCAAATAAAGGTGTTGTGGAATGGTCTAAACCGGAATAAGGTTGGTTTAAGTTTAATACAGATGGTGCCTCTAAAGACAATCTCAATAAAGTTGGGATCATGGGGAATATTCTCTGTGATAAGGCAAGTACGATTCTAGCATTATTTTCTAAATTCGTTGGGTATGCTGATGCTCATCTCGAGAACTTCTTTCGATTAAGGAAGATGTAAATATTTATGCGACCTATATTTGATGTTCTACTAATTTAGTTATTGGATGTGACTCTCTCAATATGATTAATTAGGTGCTAAACTTAGAGAATGTACTTTGGAGAATGAGGAAAGCTGTCATCCAAATTTCTAATATCCTTAGTAGAGTACCTTTATGGGTTATCAAACATATTCCAAGATCAGCTAACCATGAGGTCGACAACTTAGCCAAAATTGGGGTTCAAAGAACAAATGACTTTTTGTGGGTTAATTATGAAAACAGAGGTGAATGACTGGTGTTGCTTTGTATTTACTTATTTGTTCTTGACTATTCCTTATGCAGGGTCGTCGATTTTGATCTATATTAATCAGGAAAGTTGATCATGAATGATTTCAATGTAGTAGAAGAATAAGAGCAACAAGGTTGCCACCAGAAAACTACTACTTGTAAATAGCAGAAGAAGATTAAAGACTGAAGAAACGCACCGTTTCATTTTTGCCAAAAAGAAGACAATGAGGATTTCGATACTACACCGTTTTAGTTGATACTAAAGGATGTAAATAATTAATAGTCGTTAAGTTAGTTAATAGCAGGATTAGTTACAGCTTTTTGTCTTTTTCTTCTTTCCTGATTTGTGGATGCATATGTACAGACCTTCTGGTATTCTTTCTGTGAGTGAAACAAAAATCATTCCCTAAATATTGTCTGCCTCTCAACCATATTTCATCATGGTATCAGAGCAGGTCAAAAATGGTACCTGAAATTTATGCTCATTGGAGTAACGACAACAGCTAAAATCGTGTGATTCCTCATACCTTCATCATCATCACCGATAACATTACTGCTCATCAAGATCTATTCTAATATTTTTCAATCTCTTCATTGTTTTCATTTGATCTGCCAAACCTTGTTCTATAAAATAATTACGACGTCATTTACATGCTCAATAGAATGTTTGCATATTTAGGAAGTTCAAGAAATCGTTAAAAGACAATATTACCCATAATGGTACCATTAAGTCGATTAAGCCTTGAACTAGTTCAAATAGGAATTTAAAGGTGAAATTAAGAGTTTCACAGTCCAAGGATGACTCAAAATGGTAATTCGGAGTTCGAAGATCAATTTGGAGTCAAACTGAAATTTTTACTATTTAGGGTTAAAATGATCATTTGTCACCTGGGGACAAAATGGAAATTTTAGAAAAGATTTTTTGGCCCCATTTGACTTATTGGAGTATGATTTGAGGTTTAGAAGTGAAAATTTTTAATTTCGGTATAATTTGAAGTATAAGGGTGAAATGGTAATTTTGCCACCTTGGGGGCAAATCGGTAAATTTTTACCCTCGACACTTGTCAAGACCAAGGGATTTTATTCATTATAGCAATGGATAAACATGAGAAATGTGTGGTGGAGAATTAAAGAATTAAAAGTTAAATATTTAAAATTTGAACCAATAAGGAAATGCCATGTGACATGCTTTTATTATTTTATTGTTTCTTTATAAAAAGGCATAAAAATCAGCCCATTTCTCCCATAGTGATCAGCCAAACCAGAAGAGAAGAGAAACCAAGGAAGAACAAACCCTAGGTGGGAAAAATCTAAGAGAAAGTGTTGGAATTCAAGGATTTGATCATGCAAAGGTAAAATTTCTTTGATTTTGCTAGTGATTTACCTTACCCATGCATTTTCCTTTAATTTCCATGGTTAAATTATATGTTTTCATAATGAATTCATGGCTGGTTGGAATGGGTATGGAGAGAGAATGATGTTAGATTGATTTGATTCTAAGTTATGTTAGTGTTTTTAGTTAGTTAAGCATGTTTAGAAACAAAACAACAAGAAAATAATCCATTTTCTCCATGAACCTTCAATGGCCGAACCCTATGTGAAGTGTATAAGTAATGAATTGATTTTGTGATCAAGTGAATTGGTTGAAAAATTGACGAAATGATGATTTATGGTGAGAAAATGGAATGGGAAAATTTTTAGTGATAATGCACCACAATCGTCGAAATTTTCAAGAAGAATTGTGAGGGTTGTTGGGCTGAATCTTAGATTATTGGAATTGTATTTAGTTAATTGAAATATTAGAAATGAAATGGAGCAATTTGGAGCCAAATCGGACACAATTATCATTTAATCGGGTAATAGGCCGAATTAGGTCAGCACCTCATTCAAGCAGTAGTTGGATAAGTTGCATATCATATCATGCATATACACTGAGTCTGAATTGATTTTATAATGATCAAACATTGATGTGGTGAATTATGTACTGTACATTGTAGATAGGTGGTGAGTAAATTACACTGGTAAAAGTACAGAGATTGTGCTTAGAGACTGGGATTAGGAGTACATTGACTCCTAGAACTGTGAGTAAACTTATTATCGTCTTAATTATCTAGAGTAGTTTTATACAACTATGTGATTTTGTGAAAAATGGGTTTAAATGGTAAATTGCTATGTTTTAGGAGAAATTGTGATTTTATAAAATGATTTTATAAATTTTCTAGAAAATTGAATACTGGTTTTGAAAATAGAGTAATTAGAGACTGCCTGCTTGTGTTGTAAATTTATGGTTTTAAATTGAATGGCTTATGACAATATGAGCATGAATGGCTAAACGGATTTTGGTGGTAGAATTATTTGTGCTGTGTATTCAGCCTTGAGAGGCTAGGTTGCGATAAATTGCAATGTCATGCAGAAAAAGATTTTATAAATCAAGTGGTAGATAAAATAATCCATAGTCACTGTAGTGGTGGTGTCACGACCCGGCACTCCCTTCGAGCCCGTGACAACCGTCACGAAGTCTCTATAGACATTCATTACCCGGAATGTCAATCGAAACCTCGCAAGGCTCTTGCATCAGTTTTCCACTTCCCCTGTGAGCAATAGTTACTAAATATCGAGTTTTAAGAGAATATAAACTACTTTAGATAAAAAAAAACAATCAAAATAAAATTTTCGCCACACATGGGTATTTTGGTCATTTTTACTCAAAAATTTCGAAACTTGATAAAAATACAACATATGGTAGACAGATATCCATTTCCAATCAAAATAAATTTTTGTAATCTAAATCATCCATTTGGAGTGAAAAGTTGGCTAATTAGACTAAATAAAAATATTCGATAATATATTCTATTTTCTTATAAAATAATTTTTATAGAACTATGCATAAATAATTTTTGTAGCATAAGAACAAAATAAATTCATACACATAGTGATACAGTAAACCAGGTATTCAAAATTATCCTACAGTGGCATATGGACCCCGAGATAACCAAAAGTGTGCAAGAATGTAGACCTACGATTTTCAAGAAAGTAAGTCCAAAAGAAATCCTTGATGAAATCAACTGCCTACAGATTATCCTGAACCTGAAATGGTTAAAAAAAGAAAGGGTGAGTTTTCATAAACTCAGTGAGTAAACAAAGTCCGTCATTAACTTCTAAAGCCGAGTAAATGGAGACAATTAACTTTTCATCATATCATAATCCACAACATTTTGTACTTGTTTCAAATCATATAAAACAACACATTTCATTATAATACACATCACGACTTATGATTTTCTTAAAAACTTGGCTCATGCCAAAAATCATACTCGGTGATACCTTGGCCGAGGCATTCAATCGAGTCCGCCAAGGTTATTAAGTTAACAACTACTCATAAAAACATAGTTTAGCCATCCCTTGGCGTTGGCAGAGTTCATCCTCAAATGGTGGTTCGGTGTGAAGTGAACTCTATTGTACCTTAGGAGATATCCTTCGCGCCTCTCATACTAAGGTAAATATAACAGGGTTTACTGTGCCCCTCTAATAGGCTAGTCCACGGAAACTCGCCTACTGCAGTGGCTAATTAAATAACCCACCAATCAATAAAATTTTGACAGCATAACGTGGCTAACATAATACTACCCAGCCTATCAAAGGAAAACAAACAGTTTATATATTTCACAACCCAAAAACCCAGCCACATATGTCATCATGTATCAGTTCATAAATCATCAATTCCAAACGTAGGTACGTAAACTTAAATATATAGGCAACATCAAAGGTTGGTCTCCACATACTCACATTTTCAAAAATATTATTGAATTGTAAAATAAGTCATAAACCTTATTCCTTAAATCGATTATTAGTCATAAAATTCATTTAGGTTCAATATTCTTAAGATCATAAAAACGATTGTAAAAATACTCTAGATAGATAAGATGAACAATGGTTACTCACTTTGATGGGAATTTACAACACTCCTAGTCTTGATCCTCGGGTACAATACCTTTGCCCTTATCCGAGGGCTCACCACCTATACATAATGTGTAACAGGAAATTTAATATACTTATGCTAAATCGTCACAAAACTATTCTATGTTCTATATGAATGCATGCAATGAAATGGGAGGTGTTCAGTCTATCGCGCACTATATACTATTTAATCGATCTAAATGTCAAATTCGATTCCAATTAATTTATTGCACTTTCAGTACTCCCCAAAACTCCACACACTTCACTAAAAATCTATTCTAAGTGCAATTACCAAAATATCCCTCATTATGGTGCAAATTGCTAATTAACGGGAGTAAAATTTTTCGGTACCTGTTTTCAATTTCTGGTATTCCTAAGCACCAAATACAATCTAAAGGGCATGCGAAACAACCAAATTCATCATCAAACCTCACCCATAAAATTCGGCCAAGATAGGTTCTATAATGGGCATGTGGATTTCTTGCTTAATTTTCATACTAAATGTTACTAAACACCTAAAAACACTAAGTTACCTTAAAATTCAACTAAATTCATCACCAACTTTCTCTCTCTAAATTTGGCCAGCATATTGCCCCTCATGAAAACTTGAATTTAATTCATGAAAAATTGAAAAGAATGCATGGGCAAGATGAATTTCAAGCTTAAGATTAAAAATCTTACCTTTAATCACCAATTTCTTAAAAATTCAACAAAATTTCCTTAATTTTTCCTCCCTAGGGTTTTTCTTTTCTTTTTTTGTCTTTTCTGCAGGTGCTGGTCGGCCCTCAAATTCTGAGTGGAAGAGTATGGGCTGGTTTTTAAATGGCAATATAATAATATTTAATTTTTGACACATGTCACCTTTTTATTGATCCACTTGTTTTAACTTAATTTTTAAACCTTTTCTCACCACCACAAATACTCTAATACTTATCCATAGCATAAAATAATAATGGGTAAAATTCTGGAGCTTGACAAATATCATGGTGGTGTAAAATCGTAAAATTCTAATTTTGCCCTTGTGGACTCGAAAAATGACATTTTTGCCCTTATGTTCGAAATTGAAATTTTTCACTTCTCAATCTCAAATTATACTCCAATTGGTCAAACTTGATCAAAATTTTCATCCAACTTTCCAAATTTACCCTCGAGTGCAAAATTACCATTTTGCCCCTATGGTATGAAAATTCCTAATTAACTCCAATTTAATCCTCGAACTCTAAATCACCATATTAAGTCATTTTGAGGTTTTAAAATTTTAATTTCATCTTAAAATTCCTATTTGAACTAGTTCGAGGATTTAAATTAACTTAGTTGCATAACTAATTACGATACCGATTATTTAACTATTTCTAAGGCATTCTAACATGTAGATGTGTCATTAAGTATATGGATGTTATGATGAGGATATAATGGAGTAGGGCTTGACAGGTGGGGATTTTTGTGGACTACCTATGAGAGGGGTACGGTAACCCAATTATATATTTACCTCCGGGGGGAGATGTTGGATGAAGCATCTCCTGAGGTAAAGATTTGAGTGCACTTCACGTGGACCACTGCGTGAGAGTGAAACTCAGCCAATGCCAACGCATGGCTAAAATTTTGGATGTAAAGACATTTAATAGGCTTGACGGACCCGGTTGAGATAACCCTCGATCAAAGTATCCCTGATAACTGAGTATGAGAATGATTTTTTTGGCACGAGCCAAGCTTTTCAGGAAATCATAAGCCTAGTTGTTTATTTGGTTGAAATAAGTTGAAAGGTAATGAAATTACAATATGATGACTTATTTTAATTTGTCTCCATTTACTCGCCTTTAGATAGTTTAGATGGTGTCTGTTTACTCACTGAGATTTTATAATCTCACCACCCTCATTTCCTCACATTTCAGGCTCGGGGAATTCCATAGTTAGCTGACTCTGACAAGGACCTTCATTTGGACTTGAATCAGCAAAAGTTGTAGGTTTTCAGCTTCCGATGCATTTTGGTTAGATGTGGGTCCACGTGTCGCTGTAAAAGTAATTTTATGCTTTGGTTATTTTTTTTATATTATATATGAATATAATTAACTTTTACGCTATAAGAATTATTTACCGATAGCTTTATAAAAATTATTTTACCAGAAAATATTTTATTTTATTGAATATTTTTATTATATTCAAATAGTCAAATTTTCACTTCAAATGAACGTTTTAGATACTTAATTTGTTTTTAAATCACTAAAACTATATTTTTTGCTTACCTATTACATTTTTAACAAGTTTTGAGATTTTTGACAAAAAAATGACGAAAATGCCCTTACGAGCAAAAAAATAATATGTTATGTTCTGATTTGGAAATGACTCATAATCCTTCGAATTACGATATTTGATAACTATTGCTCATCGGGGAAGTGCGAAAGTTGATACAAGAGCCTTGCGAGGTTTCGATCAGCATTCGGGGTGAAGAATGTTTGTCGAGGCTTCGCGGCTGTTGTCACGGGCTCGATGGGAGTTTCGGGTCGTGACTCATTCTAGTGGTATCAGAGCATGGTTTAAAGATTAGAGATTTTGATTATAAAGTTTTGGATTTTAAAGTTTTTGGTTTAAAGTTGTTTTAAGAAATTCATACTGACACTGCGTGGCCCCGAGTTAAGTTAGGTTAGGTCGAATAAAATGCATGAATCTGCATATAGAGACCTGTTTGTTTTCAAGGTGTATAAGAGATTAAGTGATTGTCGTTAGACATTCTCCCTCAGGCTGTGGGAGCAATGTAAGTAAATGGCAAGAGAAGAAAAAGGAAAAACTTGAAACGGACTCGAAAAAGGATCAAGATGATAATGATCCTAAAGATGTTTAGCGCCTTGTTAAAGCTTGTAATACTGTAATCCTACGCAGATATAGTATAAGAAGGATAATAATCCCCTGTATAAAAGGCTTAAGAGTTGACTTTTGTCTTGTATAATATAAACGGATGATGGAGTAGTTGTTTAAATGATAGAAGGAGTATAAAAATCTTTTAGTTTGACAAAGGTAGATTAGTAATATAAGTATTGAGGATGAATAATTATCTTAGTGGCAAGATCGATTATTTTAAATAAGTACTGAAGGTTGAAATAGGAAGCCATTAATGGTTCTAGCAATTATTAGATTTAATAACGATTAAACCTTGCAGTACTATGAATTGATCACCGGTTAGTGGGATTAAGTCAAGGATTATAAATTTGAGTATGGAGGAAATTAAAAGGTGATACCGTAAAATTTTAAGATGAGAAATATAATCGATTACGACTATGAAAATAGTGGGATACTATAAATAATGAATCATTAGGCGTGTGATGAAGTTGTGATCTATTAAACCATATGGGAAGAATGTACTAAGGTGGGACATAGGACATGAGGATTTTTGGAGATGCTTATAGAGGGAGATATAAATTGTAAAGTATGTTTTCCCCCACAAGTTTTAATTTATTTGAGAAATTATCATGGTAAAGATATGTGAATATTAGTAGTAAAATATGCCTTAAGGGATAACTGTGACATATCACATAGATAATATAGATATGTTGGGGTCAGTATCCCGATCATGCATCTGTGATAGAAAATTTACTTTGCTAATTGTGGTATAGACTCAAAAAGGAGTCAAGCCGTTGAGAACGACTAAGGTAGTAACTCCAAAAGTAAAAGATTTGTTTTAATTAAGTAGATTCCAACGACTACATTGAAATAAATTACCTTGTGGAGTATTAAGATCAATAATGTATTGATCAAAGTCAAATCTTAAGAAATAAAGAGGATGAGAGATTAATGAGAAGGGACATCAATGTTAAGTAACGAATTTGTGAACAAAAGATTACGATGGTGGCATAGAAAATGAGTACTATAAATGATTACTATGAGGATTTATAATTCTTGTATTAACTCAGTTGAATGAAAAGTGATTAAATGAAGCAACTCTTATGGTAAACAGTGGAATAGTGAATTTGACGTAGAGTCTTGTTTATAGTCAGTGATTGCAGCACCGATTATAAACAGGAGGCTGTGTAGACTCTTTATCTTGGAAAACCACCTAGTATTATCCTAAATGACATAAAGACTCATGATTAAGAGGATTATACCTGATCAAATTCTAAAAGGTAATAATAGATATAAGTGAAGTATTCAAGTTGAGTTGGAAATAAATACGAGGAGCAAATCAAGATTCCCTAAAAAGGAGATAACAGGAGAAGTTGAGCATCGAATAAAAGATAATACCCCACCTTTTCTTTGAGTTTGATAAGTGAAATTTTGATGACAAAATTTTATTTTAATGGGGGGTAGTGTTGTCAAACCCTGTTCTATAAAATAATTACGACGTCATTTACATGCTCAATAGAATGTTTGCATATTTAAGAAGTTCGAGAAATTGTTAAAAGATGATATTGCCCCTAATGGTATTATTAAGTCGATTAAGACTTGAACTAGTTCAAATAGGAATTTAAAGGTGAAATTATGAGCTTCACAGTCCAGGGATGACTCAAAATGGTAATTCAGAGTTCGAGGATCAATTTGGAGTCAAACCGAAATTTTCACTATCTAGGGGTAAAATGGTCATTTGTCACCTGGGGACAAAATGAAAATTTCAGAAAAGATTTTTTGGCCCCATTTGACTTATTAGAGTATGATTTTAGGTTTAGAAGTGAAAAATTTTAATTTCGGTATAATTTAGAGTATAAAGGTGAAATGGTAATTTTGCTACCTTGAGGGCAAATCGATAAATTTTCACCCCCGACACTTGTCAAAATCAAGGGATTTTATTCATTATGGAAATGGATAAACATGAGAAATGTGTAGTGGAGAATTAAAGAATTAAAAGTCAAATATTTAAAATTTGAACCAATAAGGAAATGCCATGTGACATGCTTTTATTATTTTATTGTTTCTTTATAAAAAGGCATAAAAATCAGCCCATTTGTAAAGCCTGACCTTAGAAAATGCTTTTCATGACATACATGTGATGATAGCATGATTGCATGCTAGGAGAGTCCCGAAAAATTTACAAAAGTAGGTATTGTACCTAGAGGTATAACAAATTTGATTTAAGCCTCGAACTAGATCAAATAGGAATTTTAAGGTGAGATTAAGAGCTTCACAGTCCATGGATGACTCAAAATGGTAATTCGGAGTTTGAGGATCAATTTGGAATCAAATCGAAATTTTCACTATCTAGGGGTAAAATGGTCATTTGCCACCTAGGGACAAATGGGAATTTTTAGAAAAGATATTTTTACCCCATTTGACTTATTGGAGTATGATTTGAGTATAGGAGTATGATTTGAGATTGAAAAGTGAAAAAAATTGTGATCCCAGTATTTTTCTAAGCATAAGGGTAATATGGTAATTTTGCCATTCCAAGGGAAAAATTGTAATTTTACACACCCGACACTTGTCCAGCACATGAATTTTACCCAATTTTATCATGGATAATTAAAGGGATTTATATGGTGGAAAGAGAAAGCTTAATAGTTAAGAAATAAAAATGGGCCAATGAAATGGTGACACGTGGCATGTTAATATCCATTTATTTTTTTTAGCTTTAAAATCAGCAAAAATCAGCCTATTTTCTTCATTATGGCCGGCCAAAGCATGAAGTGAAGAAGAACAAAGAAAGAACAAAACCTAGGTGAGAAAATTGAAAAAAAAAAGTGTGGGATTTCAAGGAATTAAGCTAATAAAGGTAAAATTTCTTGATTTTAACTTGTGATTTACACTACCCATGCTTTCTTTTTCACTTTCTATGGTTAGATTTCATGTTTTCATGGTAAATTCATGGTTGGTTGGAATGGGTATGGAGAGAGAAAGAAGTTGTATTGATTTGATTCTAAGTTATGTTAGTGTTTTTGGTTAGTTTATCATGTCTAGAAACAATCAACAAGAAAAATTCATTTTTCTCCCATTACCCATCATTGGCCGAATTTTCTAGGGAGGATATTGAGGCTGAAATTGATGATGTTTCATGATATTTTGGTGGTATTTAATGATTGGTGAGGCTAGAAATTTAATGGAAAATTTTGGCATGAAAATCTGAATTTTTACCTAATGTATAGACATGTGCGATTTATGGTTCGGACTGATAAATTGAATCATATTCACAGTCATTGAGGTATTTTAAGTATAATTGGAGTGTGGACAGTGAAAGAAATCGATTTGGAGTTAAATTGGAAGTTTTAGCCAATTACACCGAAAATAGTGCGAATTAGGTCGAATATTGTATTTAAACGACTATTCGGACATTTTTGCATTCCATATCATGCATTAGTAGTCTAAATTAGTTTAATTTCGATTTAGTACCAATGTAGTAAGTTTCTCGATTTTGTACTATGTCTAGGTGGTGAATCCTCCGATAAAGGCAAGGAAATTGTATCTGAGGATCGGTAGTCAGAGTACTCTAGAAATTCGACTCCCGAAATAGTGAGTAACCTTATCATCATTTTAATTATCTAAAGTATGTTTTAACTCGATTTGATGAAATTTTATGAAAATGAGTTAAATGACAAATTTTAGGTTTTATAAACAAAAATGTGTTTAAATGAAAATACTTTATAAATTGTCTTGAAACGAAATAACGATTTTGAAAATAGAGTAATTGGAGACCACTGGTATGTTGTAAATTTATGATTGGAAATTGATGGTTTATGTTATATTGTTATTGTGTTGGCATGACTGGTTGGGCTGTGTTTTATGAATTGTATGAATTATTTTATTTTACCCTTGTAGGTTGGGTAGTATTATATTAGCCCTATCATGCTGTTAAAATTTTATTATATGGTGGGTTTAGCTTGCTGCAGTAGGCAGATTCTGTGAACCAGCCTATTAGAGGGGCACAAAATTCAGATATAAATATGTACCTCGGTCGAAGAGGCGCGTAGGGTATCTCCTGAGGTATGGACAGAGTTCACGTCACGCCGAACCACCTCGTGATGATGAACTCCACTAATGCCAAGGAATGGTTGTGTTTTTCAAACTAAAAATATGTTTACGTGTATACGAACTTTTTAATAGCCTTGACGGACTCGGTTAGATGCCTCGGCCAAGGTATCCCCGAGAATGATTTTGGCAGGAGCCAAGCTTTTAAGATACTCATAAGCCATGTTGAATATTTAAATGAAATGAATATTTATGTTATGAAATACATATTGAGATGAAATATTTTAATTGTCTCCCTTTACTTGACTTTAGATATTTCAGATGATGTTTGTTTACTCACTAGGATTATAAAATCTCACCACTCTCTTTTCCACCCATTTTAGGTTCAGATCAGGCTGTAGATAGCTGAGTTCACCGAGGACTACCCTTGGATTTGCATTCCTTCAATTTGTAAGTTCACAGTCCTCTTTACTTTTGCTTATTTGGGGGCCCACTGGTCATTGTAAATTAAATTAAATACTTTGGTTTATTGCATTATAGTATGTATGAATTTACTTTGCTTTTATGCTAAAAAAATTATCTACGTATAACTCTAAAAATATTGTTTAATAAGAAAATAGAATGTTTCACTTAATATTTATTTTATTTTCTTATTATATCCAAATAATCATAATTTCGTTTTAAACGAATGTTTTAAACATCTAAATTTATTTTTGATTTTGAAATATGTGTTCTGCACTTATATACTACATTATTGGCTGGTTTCAAAATTTGAGAAAAAATTACCAAAATGCCCCTGTGAGGAAAATTATATTTTTCTATTGTTTTGAATTGGAAATAGTTTATAATCTCTCAAAACATGATTTTAGCAACTAATACTCACGGGGGAAGCGAGAAAAACTGATGTTAAGTCTTGCGAGGTTTCGATTGACATTTCGGGTAATGAATGTCTATCGAGACATCGCGACGGTTGTCACGGGCTCGATGGAAGTTCCGGGTCGTGACACCATCTCTCCCATAGTGATCAGCCAAACCAGAAGAGAAGAGAAGAAAAACTAAGGAAAAACAAACCCTATGTGGGAAAAATCAAAGAGAAAGTGTTGGAATTCAAGGATTTGATCAAGCAAAGGTAAAATTTCTTTGATTTTGCTAGTGATTTACCTTACCCATGCATTTTCCCTTAATTTTCATGGTTAAATTACATGTTTTCATGATGAATTCATGGCTGGTTGGAATGGGTATGGAGAAAGAATGATGTTAGATTGATTTGATTCTAAGTTATGTTAGTGTTTTTAGTTAGTTAAGCATGTTTAGAAACAAAACAACAAGAAAGAATCCATTTTCCCCATGAACCTTCAATGGCCGAACCCTATGTGAAGTGTAGAAGTAATGAATTGATTTTGTGATCAAGTGAATTGGTTGAAAAATTGATGAAATGATGATTTATGGTGAGAAAATGGAATGGGAAAATTTTTAGTGATAATGCACCACAATGGCCGAAATTTTCAAGAAGAATTGTAAGGGTTGTTGGGCTAAATTTTAGATTATTGGAATTGTATTTAGTGAATTGAAGTATTAGAAATGAAATGGAGCAATTTGGAGCCAAATCGGACACAATTGTCATTTAATCGGGGTAATAGGCCGAATTAGATCAGCACCGCATTCAAGCGGTAGTCGGATAAGTTGCATATCATATCATGCATATACACTGAGCCTGAATTGATTTTATAATGGTCAAGCATTGATGTGGTGAATTATGTATTGTACATTGTGGATAGGTGGTGAGTAAATTACACTGGTAAAAGTACAGAGATTGTGCTTAGAGACTGGGATTAAGAGTACATCGACTCCTAGAATTGTGAGTAAACTTATTATCATCTTAATTATCTAGAGTAGTTTTATACAATTATGTGATTTTATGAAATTTCGGATGTAAAGACATTTAACAGCCTTGACGGACTCGGTTGGGATAACCCTCGATCAAGGTATCCCTGATAACTGAGTATGAGAATGATTTTTTTTGCACGAGCCAAGCTTTTCAGGAAATCATAAGCCTAGTTGTTTATTTGGTTGAAATGAGTTGAAAGGTAATAAAATTAAAATATGATGACTTATTTTAATTCGTCTCCATTTACTCGCCTTTAGATAGTTTATATGGTATCTGTTTACTCACTGGGATTTTATAATCTCACCAACCTCATTTCCTCACATTTCAGGCTCAGGGAATTTCATAGTTAGATGACTTTGACAAGGACCTTCATTTGGACTTGAATCGGCAAAAGCTGTAGATTTTCAGCTTTCGATGCATTTTGGTTAGATGTGGGCCCACGTGTCACTGTAAAAGTAATTTTATGCTTTGGTTATTTGCTTTATAGTATATATGAATATAATTAACTTTTACGCTATAAGAATTATTTACCAATAGCTTTATAAAAATTATTTTACTAGAAAATAATTTATTTTATTGAATATTTTTATTATATTCAAATGGTCAAATTTTCACTTCAAATGAACGTTTTAGATACTTAATTTGTTTTTAAATCACTAAAAATATATTTTCTGCTTACCTACTACATTTTTAACAAGTTTTGAGATTTTCAACGAAAAATGACGAAAATGCCCCTATGAGCCAGAAAACAAAATGTTATGTTCTGATTTGGAAATGACTTGTAATCCTTCGAATTATGATATTTGATAACTATTGCTCACCGGGGAAGTGCGAAAGCTGATACGAGAGCCTTACGAGGTTTCGATCGGTATTCAAGGTGAAGAATGTCTGTCGATGCTTCGCGGAGATTGTCACGGGCTCGATGGGAGTTTCGGGTCGTGACATGATCCATCAGTATAGTATAGTTTTTTTTTATCTCAATCATGTCTGAAACAAGTGAATCCAGACCTCAACCTCCAATCCATACTTCATCACAAACAGCCTCTCAGATTTCACCCATCGGAGATCCTTAATCTCCTTACTACCTCTATCATATTGACCATCCAGGTTTAGTCATAATCAACCCTAAACTCACCACTAATAACTATGTGGTATGGAGTAGATCATTTTTTATTACCTTGTCCATCAGAAACAAAATGGGATTTATAAATGGATTTGTACCAAAGCCTAATGTAATGGACCCCTTATATCCATCATGGATTCGATGCAACAATCTTATTGTTGCTTGGTTACTTGATTCTATCACTCCTCCAATTACATCGACCGTTTTCTATATGGACTCTGCCATGGATATTTGGAACATATTAAAACAGAGTTTTGCACAATCAGATGATACCAGGGTCTATAACCTGCAATATACCTTAGGCAATATAACCCAAAGAACCAAATCAGTAGATACATACTACATTGAGCTTAAGGGAGTTTGGGAGGAATTAAGAAATTACAAACCTTCACCTTATTGTGAGTGTGGCAAATGTAGTCCAGAATGCTTCAAGAAATACTCTGACCAATATCAAAAGGATATGGTCTTTAGATTCTTCAATGGACTAAATGAATCTTTTTCAGCTGTCAAGTCCTAGATAATATTGATGGATCCCATACCAGCATTAGACAAAGTATATAGTTTGGTGTTGAGGGAGGAAGCTCAAAGGAACCTATTGTTTCAAACACAACCTATTTTAGAATCATCTTCTATGTTAACCTCTACTAATGGGAAGGAAAAAGTCAAGAAGATCTAGTATGTTCTCACTATGGGAAGAAGGGTCATACTAAGGAGAAATGTTATAGACTGATTGGATTTCCAGAAGATTTCAAGTTCACTAAGACCAAGACAGGTTATAAGAAAGGGAAATCAGTGGCAAACAATGTTACTCACACAAATAAGGATCAATATGCAGAGATACAACCAGATCAAGATGATGAAACAACTGGTAATGGTTTTGTGTTTCAGCTAAATGTCATCAAGCAGCAGGTCAGCAAGCTTTTTGAACTCTTGAATGAGAATGGAATCACATGTACTGATGGTAAGAATCCTTCACAAAACAGTCACCAAAGCAGATCATCCTTAGTCAATTCAGCCTTTGCAGGTACTATCTCAAATCACCATTGCTTTAATACTCCAAATAACATGCCACATAGGTTCAAACAAATCAATGTTTCCTTGTTTAAACAAGATACCTAGATAATAGACTTTGGAGCTACTTATCAAATTTGTCACTCTTTAAATAAGTTCATTTCAGCTAAACCAGTTAGTAATTACTTTGTTCATTTGCCAAAAAATGGTAAAACCCTTGTTTCTCATATAGGAACATGAAATTGTCACCCTTATTAGTGTTTAAGAATGTTCTTTGTGTTCCTAGTTTCAGATTCAATCTCATATCAATAGGAGAGCTAACCAAATCAAAGAAAACTTGCCTATTTTTCACTAATAAGTATTGTGTTATTTAGGATCTCCCATCTTGGACAGTAACTGGGGTAGCTAAAGCATCTTCGGGTTTGTACATGGTGCAGGATAGCAACATTAAATAAGATCTGTCTCAGTTTTCTTTTCAAAAACTAGTTAAAAACTCTTTTGCCTTTTCTGTCAATTCCTCCAAATCAAAATACAGAGACTCTGATCTGTGGCATTTTAGATTAAGGCATGCCCTAATAGAAAGGATCAATGTATTACACAAAGATTTTTCTGAAATTGATTGTTCAAGTGATTTGTTATGTGAAATTTGTCCAATTGCAAAGCAGAAGAAATTGCCATTTCCAATACATATACAGAGTTCAAAAATTGCCTTTGAATTGGTACATATGGACATATGGGTCCATATGAGGTTCCAACTATAAACGGTCATTGGTATTTTCTGACCATTGTAGATGATTTCACTCGTTTTACATGGATTTATTTGATGAGAAATAAGTTTGATGTGTCAAGTATTGTGTATGTTTTCAACAATTTGGTTCAAAAACAATTTGGCAGTTTTATAAAATGTTTAAGAACAGATAATGGCAGAGGGTTTAACCTTACTGATTTTTATGCTGAAACTGGTATCACACATCAATTATCCTGCACTGGTACACCACAGTAAAATGGTGTTGTGGAGAGAAAACATCAACACATTCTAGCTATGGCAAGGGCTCTAAAGCACTAGTCAAATGTTCTATTAAGTTTCTGGGGAGATGCAATCCTCACAGCCATTCACATTATAAACAGAGTACCAACTAGGGTCCTGCAGAACAAATCACCATATGAATTGTTATTTCAAAGGCTTCCTTCATATGATCATTTCAAAGTTTTTGGTTGTTTGTGTTTTGCTTCCACATAAACACAACACAGAAAGAAGTTTGACAACAAGGCTAGTAAATGCATTTTCATAGGATATCCAAATAATATCAAAGGGTACAAATTGTATGATCTTCAAGCACAAAGAGTTCTAATATCCAGGGATGTTGTTTTCCATGAAAACGTTTTTCCATTTCATTCATTAAAGCATAGCACACAAGATTTTACATTTGATCAAACACTTGGTGTGCATGCCACTCCTTTTGATTTTTCTGAGCCTAATTGCAAGAATTCTCAATCTTTTGATCACAACCAAGTTGAATTACCTTCTGATATACCTTTACCAGATCTAGAACAGCCTACCACATCACAAAACGACCATTTATCCCACAATTCACCTTCCACTAGCAGTCTGCCTTCTAGTAACAGTACTAGTCAAACAAAAACAGTCCAATGTACAAATTCAGATCAACCTATTAGGAGAAGTTCAAGAATAAAACACCTACCAAAATACTTGGAAGCCTATCAAATTGATCTACCTTCATGCAACAGTACTGTCACAAAATATCCTATAGCCAATTATGTTTCACATCATAATCTGTCACTTGCTCACAAAGCATTCACAATTTCATTGACAAACATACAAGAGCTTAAAACTTACCATCAAGCTTTGATACATTCACATTGGAGAGATGCAATGGCAGCTGAACTGCAAGCTTTAGAAGACAATGGTACTTGGAACATAGTACCATTGCCAGTTAATCATCATTCTGTGGGTTGTAAATGGGTGTATAAAACCAAGTTAAATGCCAAAGGAGAAGTAGAAAGGTTCAAAGCAAGACTTGTTGTTAAAGGTTATAGTCAAGTTGCTGGTTTTGACTACACAAAAACCTTCAGTTCAGTGGCTAAACAGTCAACAGTCAAAATCTTCTTGGCTTTAGCAGTTGCAAACAACTGGTCATTATCACAGTTAGGTGTTAACAATGCATTTTTGCATGGAGATTTACATGAAGAAGTGTACATGGACTTACCTCAAGGATATGTGGTTAAGGGGGAGTATCCTGATGGCTTAAAATTAGTATGCAGATTGCACAAGTCCATATATGGACTTAAACCAGCTTCCAGGCAATGGAATGCCAAACTCACATCATCTATCCTTCAATATGGTTTCAAGCAATCAATGTCAGACTACTCATTATTCACTATGCAATCAAATGGTGGTGAATTCACAACTTTATTGACTTATGTTGATGATAAACTAATTGGAAGCACATATATTCAAGCTACAACAAAGATTAAGGATCACCTTAGATTACAATTTAAACACAAAGACCTAGGAGTTGTCTAATACTTCCTAGGAATTAAAGTAGCAAGATCACCACAGGAGATTTCAATATGCCAGAGAAAATATGCTCTTGACTTGCTAGAAGAATATGGAATGCTTAGAGCTAAACTTGTATCAACGCCCATTGATTACAACACCAAACTAAGCAAGGTAAGTAAAGAAGAAGAAGCAATAGATCCCATAAGATACAAATAGTTGGTTGGGAAACTTCTTTATCTTAGATTCACTAGACCTAACATCTCATATGCAGTACAAACATGAGCGCAATTCATGGATAAACCAGAAAATGAGCATTATAAAGCAGCATGCAGAGTATTAAGATACTTGAAGAAAGCACCAGGTCAAGGAATCTTGATGAAAGCAAACTCAAACCTGAAGATCACAGCATATTATGATAGTAACTGGGCAGGGTGCCCTGACACTAGGAAATCCATTACTAGTTATTGCATATTTATTGGAGAATCCTTGCTGAGTTGGAAATCCAAAAAGTAGTAGGTGGTGGCCAGGAGTTTAATTGAGGCAGAGTATAGATCCATGGCATTTACATGCTGTGAAATCCTTTGGATTAAAGATTTGTCAGCAGACTTTGGAATTGACCACAAAGATGCAGTAAAGCTCTACTGTGACAACCAGTCATCAATCTATATCAACAAAAATCCAGTTTTCCATGAGATAACAAAATATATTGAAGTTGATTATCACTTCATTTGGGAAAAAATTGTGAATGGCACAATAAAGCCTACTTATATTCCAACAACTCTGCAAATTGCTGATGCATTTACAAAAGCATTACAACCAGGTCAATTTCAGAGATTGTTATGCAAGATGAACATTCACAATGTTCATGTTTCCTCTTAAGGGGGAGTATTAATCAGGAAAGCTGATCATGAATGATTTCAATGTAGCAGAAGAATAAGAGCAACAAGGTTGCCACTAGAAAACTGCTACTTGTAAATAGCAAAAGAAGAATAAAGATTGAAAAAACGCACCATTTCATTTTTGCCAGAAAGAAGACAATGAGAATTTCGATACTACACCGTTTTAGTTGATACTAAAGGATGTAAATAATTAATAGCCGTTAAGTTAGTTAATAGCAAGATTAGTTACAACTTTTTGTCTTTTTCTTCTTTCCTGATTTATGATGTATATGTACAGACCTTTTGGTATTCTTTTTGTGAGTGAAACAGAAATCATTCCTTAAATATTTTCTACCTATCAACCATATTTCATCAATGTACAGTCTTTTGGTGGCATGTGTTTGGCTTCTTATGATTTTGTCCCGTGCTTTCGAGTGGTTGGGATTTCTTTTTGTACAGGTTGTGTGTATTTTGGGGAAGGGAGGTTTCTTACCTCCAGGTGGTGTTTGGTCCTTCTGGATTCCCACTTAAAGGAGGTTATAAATGATCTGCGTCTTTTGTAATTTACAAATTTCATATTGGAAAGAAGTTTAGCTTTTCAAAAGAAAATGCGAGTAATTCCAGCTTTAGTGGTTAAGGCCTTAAATTCTGATTTATTCCGTTCCTTCCAACCTGTATACTGAGTCATCACCACGTCTAATTTCAAATTGGCCTTTGAAGCCGCATTAGTCTCGGTAACAATTGGCAAGATAGCATCAATCACAAGTACTTTTCCATTATCTAGAATGGCTTTGCAACAAATTTTCAACAGCCCGAACAATGATCATCACCACAAAATTTGCAGGTTATTTCATTAATTTACTATCCGATTTCTTAAAACAGTTTATTGACTAAAAAATTAAATATATTCATTCCAATGAAGGAACGCCAGAATATTGCATGACTTATATTGAGCATTTCCAAACTGTATACAGTGTAATATATATATATAGACACACACACACACACACACACACACACATAATTGGACCGTTGAAGGGGAAAGAGAGCTTGTTACTATTTTTGTTTTTTTTTCAAGTGTGATCGATCATTTATTTTAATCTGTTTTTTTTAACATATTCTAAATTTGTCTTAAGTTTATTAAAAAAATAAGTTTTGGCTTATGAAACAATTTTAGGATGGAGAGAAATAAATTTCGATTTAAGAAACAATTTTATAATTGAGAGTATGATGGAAATATATTAATATCCCGCAACGTCAAATTCACCACAAAATTTCTTTTCACATTGCTCTCTCCTTTATCCTTTAATCAAAATCAAATCTAAAAAACTTGAGGCTCATTAAAAGCATAAATCTACCTTGGCTAGTGATCGATCTTCGCCGAAGAACTCTTCTTCTATCTTCCTTTCGTTTTTCTCCAACTTCCTACCGACTGAAATACTCAAAATTTCCCAAAAGCGTCAAACTCGAAAACTTTAGCCTATTGTGTGTTTTTTGTTCCTAGGGCTTGCATGTTATGTAGTCTATTGTGTGTGTTACTTAATGCTAGAGGAAGGGGTTTTTCTTCCCTTCAGTCCCAACCCTTAGGGGAAAAAGGAATCATATTTATTCGATTCTCTTTCCTGTTTTTTGTTCATTATATTTTTGTTCTTTTATATTTTTTTATGAGATTTTTTGGGATCGAATCTACAAGAGATCTTATCCTTGTTTCTTTTTCTTTTCCGAAATTTTTAAGTTTTTTTTTTTCAATTTTGTTTTTTTTTTTTGTAATTTTTGATTTTTTACTATTGTTTTTGTTTTTTTTCATTATATCAGATTTATTATAATTTAGACTGCCGAACTCAAAAACTAATTAGTCCATTAAGCCCTAATTAGCCCAATCTTGACCCAAATAAAACAAACTTAGAAACTTTTTTTTCACTATAAAATTTAACCCAAAATGTAATATTGAGAGACTTAAAAAAAACAAATATCCAGTGTAATTCCTGATGAGGTAATTGCAAGCAATATTTATAAGACTAGTGTTAATGTTTATTAAAATTGTATTATTGCATACGTTTATCTCCAAAAGCTCTTATTAAATATCTCCAAAAGTCGAAGAACTCTCCTTCTATCTTCCTCTCGTTTTTCTCCAACTTCCTACCGACTGAAATACTCAAAATTCCCCAAAAGCCTCAAACTCAAAAACTTTAGCCTTTTGCGTGTTTTTTGTTCCTAGGGCTTGCATGTTGTGTAGTCTGTTGCGTGTGTTACTTAATGCTAGAGGAAGGGGCTTTTCTTCCCTTCAATCCCAACCCTTAGGAGAAAGAGGAATCGTATTTATTCGATTCTCTTTCCTGTTTTTTGTTCTTTTATACTTTTTTTTTAGATATTTTGGGATCGAATCTACAAGAAATCTTATCCTTGTTTCCTTTTCATTTCCCAGATTTTTAATTTTTTTTTTAATTTTTTCTTTTTTGTAAATTTTTATTTTTAACTATTATTTTTGTTTTTTTTTCATTATATCAGATTTACTATAATTTAGACCGTCGAACTCAAAAACTAATTAGTCTATTAAGCACTAATTAGCCCAATCTTGACCCAAATAAAATAAACTTAGAAACTTTAAACTCAAACTTAGTCTTATCAATAAAACTTCCCAAACCAATGTATAGGGGAAAAGGGATCAGTGACACCTGTATGCATCCAGCAGAACAATCATGTCACCGAGACACCTGACTACAACCCAAGATCTCACAAGTCTTTTGGAGCAGATCCCTTGGTTCTCTGTACCTTTCATGATTTTACAGTTCCAAGCCATTAATCAAAAGATATCATACATCCTACAAATCATGTCCAAAGAAAACCAGCATGACATCTTTCTCTGCTCTATAGCAACAGTTCCTCTCGCTGATAATCAATCTCAAAGAATCTGAAGATCCAAATGTCTGTATAATCACATGATGACATTCTTCTCTGCAGTTTACTATTACCAATAAAATAATAGAACAAGAAAATAAACAAGATTCTGCCACGATGACCGAACCATCATCTTCATATGTTGGATTTGTGATTTTGAAAGGTGCAGAAGCAATCAACCCAAGAACCGGCACCTAATACCACGGAACAAGAACGTTTGACCCATCAATCTATTCTAGGAGGGGGAAGCAAAAAGTAAACATGCATTTATTCCTCCAAAACCAAAAGAATTGGACAATACAGCTCTAACTGGCATTTCCTTTGAAGCAATCAAAGGCATGAAAGCATTGTTAAATATGGGCAGAGGCGGTCCAATAAGTTTAAAAATCTAAAATGAAATATTCAAATGAAGTTTTTTTTATTGAAATTAAAAAAAATTAAAATTTTATTCTTTTAACTTTTTGAGATGTAAAATTTTTAATTAAACTTTTATAATCAAATTCTTCTAATATAATATAAACTCTAAATTAAAGAAAAAAAATCTGTAAAGATTAGAACAATAATACCTAATTGTTGAATGCTTATTGCAAACCGCAAATGAGGCTCACGATTTTATGAAGATAATAAAAGAATAGACTTCTTATGTATTTTTTAGAGAAAAATTGAAGTTAAAGGAATGAAGCACAAATGAGAAAAGAAAAATTCAAAAATAGATATTATACATTGAAAAAAAATAATTGGTTTTATATATAGGAAAAAAAATAGCTGTTGAAAATCATTAAATGAGTTGATTGGAAATAAGAGAAATAAGTGAGAAAAAAATAGTTATTGGAGATCAAATAGATATGACAGTTAGTTGATTGGAAATAAAAGAATATAGTTGAAAATTAATAGCATTCTAGAAATAAGAAAGTGATAAAAAATTGAGATTTATTAGGCACATAATTAGAAAAGTGAGAGAACAAATAATTTTATTAATTATTTTTTACTTTTATATATTTTTTTAATTTTTATATATTTTTAATATAATTAATTATATTATAATTATTATAAAATTATAAATTCTCTCTAAATTTGAGACCTCTCCAAATTGGGGACCTAAAAGTCCTTGCTTGGGTGGCTTCACCCAAGGGCCGGCTCTGAATATGGGATCTGGTTTAGCAACATTAAATATTATATATATATATATATATATATCAATTCAAGGCTTATTCAATGCAAACTATCAATACATTTCTTACTCGATACAAACTATGAAACCACTTATATGATGTAAGAGTCCAACTACTTGAAGAACTCCATGACCCAGAAGTTACAAACAGAACACTCATATCTGATGCCAGCGAATCCAGCTTTAGTTGCCAAGGCTTCGAATTCTGGTTTGGTCCGTTCCTTCCCTCCTGGATTCTGAGTCATCATAAGCACATCCATCATCGAAGTGCCTCTCACAAAAGCATTAGCCTCGGGTACAATCGGGAGGACAGCATCAGCCACTATAACTTTTCCATCATCTGGTATGGCATTGTAACAATTCTTCAACAGCTTCAAACAATGTTCATCGCTCCAATCATGAAGTATCCACTACAAAATTTTTTGCAAGTTAATTATGTCATTAATTTGTTAGCTCATATTTCAGCTTCTACTTTTCTGCAACTTTTGATGAAGCAAATAACAACAAAATCGAGCAAGGAATGCGATAATCAAAAAGTGAAAATGGACTAGTAATTGATGATTTTTGGTGAAGAGATGATTGAATCTGTAACTCACAGTTGCATACGAGGGGAAAAAATTGTCTACAAATGATATCTTACCTTCATGAAAATGGCATCTCCTTTAGGAACACTTTTAAACATATCTCCCCCTACATGTTCAACGCCTGTAATTTTTTGTTGATTGTCCTGTTAGTGTACAGGCAGAGTATACCAAAGCAAGTAGAAAAAATATGCCATTTTGTATCAATTATGAAATATGTTTGATGAAATTAACTGAAATCCCAAAATGCAGAAACCATATGTAAGCTATAAATTGGTTTTTGAAAAAATTTGCAATTTCAAACGATTCAGTTATCTTTCTTTTAAACACAAAATTACAAGATTCGCTGCCTGTTTATGGTGTCATATTTGTAATACACAGGACTAATGCAATTGCATTAAATTGGACGAACGAGGAAGGGAATGCATTAGGAACAATTATCTAAGCATTTACTCTCACATTCTGGATTGAGGTAAGTTGTTACCAGGATAGGCCGGGGCATGTTGTATAACATGAGGCAAGTCAAAATTAATACCCCTAATAGAGGGGTACTTGGAAGTGATAATGCTGAGAGTGACTCCTAGACCACCGCCAACATCAACCACTCGGTTGAGCTGCTCAAAACCCTTGTAAGTCTCCAGGATCTTCTTCACGATTATAGTCGTGTGATTGATCATTGCAGTATTGAAAACTTGATTGAACCTTGGGTCCTTGCCAGGGTATTCAAATGCGTTTGTTCCATGGACTCTGTCAAATGGAATTCCTCCTTCCAGAATTGCATCCTTCAGCTGGGACCTAGCCGTACATTAATACATATGAGAATCAACAATGCATTGAATAAAAAATAGATTTAAAGTAATATTTTACATATATACTTCACCCTCTTCGCCACAAGTTTTAATGCTCTATTTGAGAATCACGCTACATGAAATACGCACATATTAGCTATTGAAAAACCAAAACATTAGAAGTTCAGCTGCCTATAATTGAAAATATATTCCGAATCTCAACTGACCCTGCGGACAATAAAGTTCCAAGTAGACAAGAAACAGAGCAAAAGTTAATGGAGGACTAAGAACAATGGCTTCATCTAGTCAAGAAAGGAAGAGAGAGAGAGAGAAGAAACACACCAACTATCAAGGAAGACCTTGTCCTGAAGCAAGGACATCAGGGGGCCTAATGATACACCATCTTCATTTGGAACAAAGAATTTGGAAACAGGCGTCAAACTATAGAGCCTCTGAGGATTGTTACCCTGTTCATCATCAGCTACAGAGCAACCAACAATATTATGGCTGGCTAAAACTCTAAGTAGGCGGTCCAGCATCGACGGCGCGTCTGGATTCTTGGTACGTAACTGGGCTGCTATCTCCTTTGGGGAGAGCTTGGCATCTGGACCAGCTTTGGCTATAATCTCAAAGAGTTGAAGCTGAATGGCTGCATGCATAGACATGGGCAGCGCATTAGAGGTGACAATCTGAATGGCATATGAAAAGCTTTCTTGATTCTGCTCCGCCGAGGATTCCATTGGACTGCAAAGCTTTTTTTTTTTTTTTTTCTCTCTCACTGAAATTAACTTGGATCTGTGGAATTGTGAAGGGTGACAGATAAAAATGGAGGGCGACTCTCACCGCAAGTTTGGAATGACTATGATAGCTAGTGGCCTAATGCCAGTGCACACTTTCCTCCAAAAGCAACAAAAGATAATTGAGAGAGGGGCCAATGAAAAGACAGGCTGCGTGATTTTGCCTGGCGCCAAAAGTTACGCGGGAACCAGGTTTATGTAGGCCACTGCCAAGGCCATTCCATTATAGTGTTTGAGAATTGAAATGTGCCTATGTGCACGTGATACAATAATATATGTAGTGATAATTGTGTTTATTATGTTTTTTATTTTATAATTTTTTTAAATAAGAATTAAAGTAAATCAATATATTAAAAATTACATATATAAAATGTTATAATCAATAGTAAAAAATGTAAAACAATGTTATGACAATTTGTAATTTTGTATATTGATTGTTTAGTTTGATTACAAAAAGCAATGTCTATAAATAAAAGTAAGTATAAGATTTTGACAAAGCTCCACAAAAGATGTACTGTTTTACGTCTTTTTGAAGCAATGCGTTAATGTTTTGTCTGTACTCTAAGCATAAATAAAAAATATAGTGATAATATAAAATAAAACATGAAACTTTGTGACTAAACAATTATTTAAAACTAATAGTAGTTGATATTGGGCTTGGAACTATAGAACTTCATATTAAGGATATTGGGTATTTTGCTTGGAATTATAGCATTACAAATCTAGGATAATTAATTAAGTAGTGGATATCAAACAGATATCACGACATATCAAAAATATCAAGCATTATAATTGGAACTATAGCACATCAGATCAAGGAGATCAAGCATTATACTTGGAAACATAGCACTAAATCAAGAATATAATTAAGCAGCATCAAGGATGTAGATACCCCATTTTGTTTAGGTTGTCTATTGAATTTTGAAAAAGATAATAAATAATAAGATATAAAATAAAAAGAGATAAATATGAAAAGGATAAGGATTTTTTTTTTAAGTGGGGGAGAGGGGATTCGAACCCTACTGATTAAGCACCCACCAATGAGCTAAATGCTCGGCATATGAAAAGGATAAGGATACATGTACAATAATCCTAATCTTAAATGAACTGGGAAATCTGAAAAGAGATTAAGTTAGGTTGAATTAAAACTCAATAAACCAATTAAAGAAGGAATAGAACACATTGGTTATAATTAAATATACTTGAGCATCAATGTCAAAAAAACATAGAAAGTGAAGGGTGAATACAGAGAGAAAAAATAGTTCTTCAGTTCTTAGGTTCTTAGAGTGTGCTTGGTTGGAGGGAACAGAATAGCGATTCCTCCGCTATTCTCATTTTTTAGATAAAACTGCATTTAGTCAAAATAGCCATTTCCAAGACCCCCTTCGTAATGGCTATTATGAATTGTTAAAAATAAGAAAAGAAGTTGATTAGACAAAAATCTCCTTTTACAATTTAAAAAATTATCTTATAAAATAATACTAAACTTATTTTTTCCCTCTTTTCCTCACTCCTTCTATTTCTAAAGCACGGAAGACACAATTTTTTACTTCATTTTAAAAAAAAAAGAAATGAAAATATTTAAATATTATTTAACTATAATAAACATTATAAAGAATATTATTTAATATTATTATTTGAGTATAATAAATGTAACAAAGAATATTATTTAATTAGTATTATTTAAATTTAATGAAGAATATATTTTGTCTTTTAATATTAAATATTATTTAACTATAATAAAAGGTTTAATTATATCCTAATACAAAATATTATTAAATTATAATAAAAATATGTTTGTATTTTGGTGAAAATATTATTTAATTATAGTAAAAGGTATTTTGATTTTATTCCTTGAAATATTTTTATCTTTTAACAAAATAAATTTTTTAATTTTAATAAAAGGTATTTTTATCATTTACCACTTATTCTTTAATTATTCATAAAACTATTCCTGTCAACGAATCATTGGAATAAATCATAATAATAATTTCTATCTTATTCCATTCTGATGAACCAAACTATATAATAACTATTCATTCCTTATTCTATTCCTATAGAATAACGATTCTATTCTCCATTTATTCCATTTTGCGAACCAAACGTATACTTAGGTTTCAATTTCTTTTAGATCTAGGAGAATCAATTTCGTATCTTTAGAAACTATTTTGATTAAAGGGAGAAATAAAAAGAAAGAGTGTTCTAGTTTCTTGAATAGGGTTTAGAGAAGTGCTCCCAATTCTTAGTGGTTCATGCTTGGTATTTGGATTTGTAGTTTGGTTTTCATTTTGGGTTTTTCAGAACAATTAGGTAAGTTTCTTTTTACATGATTTTAATTTTTATTTATTTATATATTTATTTATTTTTGAGTCTTTAAAAAATAGAAGTTCATATAATTTATGTAAATTCCCCAATGATGAAATTTCAAGAAAACCAAAAGTGGCTTCTTGAAAATTTCTAGGTGAGAATATTTCAAAATTCTACTATAAGCGTTTGGAGATTTTAGAAAATTATCAATACAAAAGGATTTACATAAATTTTTTTAAAAAGATAAAATTATAGAATTAAATAAATACATTCTCCAATGATGAAATCTCAAAAAATCCAAAAGTGGTTTCTTGGGAATTTCTAGGTGAGAGAATTTTCCAAAATTTTACCATAAGTGTTTGGGAGATTTTGGGAAATTTTCGATATCAAGAATTTTTATTTATTTTGAAAAACTAATAAAATAAAAGATAAAATTAAAGAATTAAATAAATAAACTCCAATGATGAAATCTCAAGAAAACCAAAAGTGACTTCTTGAGAATTTGTAAGTGAGAGAATTTTCCAAAATTTTACCATGGGCTTGGGTGATTTTGAAAAATTTTCAATATCAAGAATTTTTATTTATTTTGAAAAATTAATAAAATAAAAATAGAAAAGAAATAGAATTAAGTATTGAACTAGATTTAATAAGACTTAAAGGACACATAACTGATAGGGTACCAAGTAAATGGATGTTGTGGGGTACTAATACCTTCCTCACATGTAAAGGACTTTCGAACCTAATCTACTTTGTAGACTAGAATCTATTATTAATGAGCTTAAGTAAAGCCTAGGACCTCATAAAAAAATAGATTCATTTGGATTGTCAATCACACCTAAACAAAAAATATTGATAACGACTCCTTTTTAAGTCAAACTATTGAGTTATAGGACTCACCATGTTATGATAGCTTGGTGACTCCATTGAGGACATTAGAAAGTCGAGCCAATAGTATGTTATATTGGGATAAGCGTCAATTAGGATTGGTTAAGGCTTAATTTCAATAATATAACAATATCATTCATGTTGATGTTAGTTATGTTGAATCATTCATAAATAAATGGAAGAAAATATAAAAAAATATATTTAATCATAATTAAAAATAGGGTAGGTAGGTAAGAGAATGAAACATTTAGCTACACAAATGTATATAGGTACATATAGAAAATAAAAAATATGATATAATATAAAATTATAAATATAAAATAGAATGATTGCTTTGGACTAATATCAATGACGGAATTTCATCCAAAAAGACAAAGAGTTGCTATTCTCGAGATGACTTTCCTAGGAACGGAATTCAATTAGGTTTTTTTTTGAAGTGTCAAGATAAATCCTAATTTTATATTCCGATATTCTGTTGATTCAAGCAATTATCTTAAATTCATAAAGAAACAAATTCACATAATATTCCATTTAAAATTAAAATTGATATGATTATTAATTAATTTAAACAATGATTGTCAATAAAAGATTAGTTGTTTATTCAATAAAAAATAGTTCAATAAAATAAAATAATATTAACTCAAAATATTAATTAAAAATTATCTATTCAAATAGAATGTTTCTTAAAAAAAGATATATCGTAAAAATCAATTAGGTATTTAGTTACATTAAAATATTAAATATATTGTTATATAAATCAACAAAATTATATTTATAAACACATATATTTAAATAAAATGTTTCTTTAAAAGACATATAGTAAAAAAATAAATGAATTAGTTAATTATATTAAACTATTAAATATATAAAAATTGTAATCAACAAAATTATATTTATAAACGCGCTTATATGACATCAATCATAATTTTATTTGGCATAGCATATAACACATATATTTTGTTAATGTGACGAGAATTTTAATGATAGGAGTTTCTCAAGAGACTTATAGAGATGAGTTCTTCTGAGAGTATTCCTAGGTGGAGAAAACTTCTAGACCTCACCAAAGCATTGGATGGTCTACGAATAATTTTTTCGATACAAGGTTTTCACTTTCCATCATTTAAAATAGGTAAATCATGACATCATAATTGCATCATGTGCAATCGTAAAACTGAAAAATCAACTTTAGTTTTTTTAAAAATATATATAATAATAAAAAAAACATAAAATTTGTAATAATAAATTAGAAATCAAGACTGTAAATTAGACATGTAAAATCAAGACTAAAAATAATATTAGCACAGGGGTGTTAATCATTTCTCATGTGTAATTGTACTCTCGAACTCACTCTAAAGCCCATAAACCAGTTATCATTCTTTAGATAGACCTAAAGTTAATTTAAGACCTCGTCGATTAGAATCGAGTCAATAGATGACCAATCACACCTAGATAAAAAAAACTGATAACGACATCCAAATCACCACATCTAGCGATCAAGTTCCTGAACCTGCATGTTATGACACTATCTAAAAATAATTCTTATATACCATACACTGAAAACATTTGTCAAACCCTGTTCTATAAAATAATTACGACGTCATTTACATGCTCAATAGAATGTTTGCATATTTAGGAAGTTCGAGGAATCTTTAAAAGACGATATTGCCCCTAATGGTATCATTAAGTCGATTAATTCTCGAACTAGTTCAAATAGAAATTTTAAGGTGAAATTAAGAGTTTCACAGTTCAAGGATGACTCAAAATGGTAATTCGGAGTTCAAGGATCAATTTGGAGTCAAATCGAAATTTTCACTATCTAGGGGTAAAATGGTCATTTGCCACTTGAGGATAAAATGGGAATTTTGAGAAAAGATTTTTTAGTCCATTTGACTTATTGGAGTATGATTTGAGGTTTAGAAGTGAAAAAGTTTAATTCCGGTGATTTCTGGAGTGTAGGGGTAAAATCGTAATTTTTTCAATCGCGGACAAAATTTGAGATTTTGAGAGAATTTAGATCACATTTGAAAAATTGGAGAATGGTATGAGTATAAGGGATGAAAAATATGTCTATGGGCAATTTTTCAGGTTTTGGGGTAAAAATGTAATTTTTCAATTTACGGGGGTAAAAGTGTAATTTTTAAAAATTTACTCCACCAAAACTTTGGAAAAGTCTAGAAATTTCATGGAAGACATGGATAAGTGAAGAGGATTGAGTGGTAGAAAAAGAAAGTAAAAAAGATGGCTAGAAAAAAATAAAATAATAAAATATTCAAAAGGTAAATAAAATAAGAATATTTTATTAAGCCTATTAAAAGGCTTGAAAATTCCAGAATTCTTCATTGGGATGGTCAGCCAAAACCAGCAGGAGAGAGAGAGAAATAAGAACAAACCCTAGAGTGAGAAAATTCAAAGAAAAAGTGTGATTTTTCAAGGAATCGAGTGTTTAAATGTATGATTTTTCAAGCTTAGCTTAAGATTTATCATTTCCATGCATTTCCCATCATTTTTCATGGTTGAATCATGTGATTTGAGGATGAATTCAATTCTGAAAAAATGGGTTAGGAGAGAGAAACTTGTTAGATTAATTTGTTTTTAAGTTATGTTAGTGTTTTAAGTTAGTTTAGCATATTTAGGAACAAAACAACAAGAAAAGAATTTATTTTCCTCCATTACCATTATTGGCCGAATTTTCTAGGGGAATATTGGCTGATGATCTTGATGTTTATTTGAGGAATTATGATGAATAATGATGAATTATGAGTCTAGAAAAATAATGGGAATTTTCGGAGAAAAAATACGAATTTTTACCCATTAGGGGTATTTTCGTAATTTGCTATCGGGATTGATAATTTGCACCACACTGAGGAACATTAAGTCAATTTGGGTGCAATTGAGGTATAGAAACTGAAAAAAATTAATTGGATATTAAATTGGACGCGTTAGTAATTTAATTGGGTAATAGGTCGAATTAAGTCAGTACCGCATTTAAGCAGTAGTCGGATAAGTTGCATGTCATATCATGCATATATACCGAGCCTGAATTGATTTTATAATGGTCAAGCATTGATGTGATGAATTATGTATTGTACATTGTGGATAGGTGGTGAGCAAATTACACTGGTAAAAGTACAGAAATTGTGCTTGAAGACTGGGATTAGGAGTACATAGACTCCTAGAACTGTGAGTGGACAATTTATCGTCTTAAATATCTAGAGTTATTATACTTGTTTGATGCTTTTATTGAATGGTGAGCTTAAATTATAAAATATTATGTTTTTCAATTAAAATATTTTTTTTAATAAAAAGGAGATTTATATTGGTTTTGAAATCAAATATTGTTTTGGGAAAATTGAGTATATGGAGACTGTGTTGAAATTTATGATTTTATATGTTATTGAAATTGGGGCTTATGACACTATGCTAGCATGATGGCTAAATTTTTGGGGTTGGCATGAAATATATGAATAGTTTTGGATTGGTCTCGGTAGACTGGATTACATTTTATTCGCCATATTATGCTACTAGAATTTTTATGGGTCTGGTGGTATATTAAACGGTCACTACAGTGGTGGGGGTTTCCGTGGACTGCCTATGAGAGGGGCACGGTAACTCAATTATATATTTACCTCCGGGGGGAGATGTTGGATGAAGTATCTCATGAGGTAAGATTTGAATGCACCTCACGGTCACTGCAGTGGTGGGGGTTTCCGTGGACTGCTTATGAAAGGAGCACGGTAACTCAACTATATATTTACCTCCGAGGGGAGATGTTGGGTGAATTATCTCCTGAGGTATGATTTGAGTGCACCTCACGTTCGGGCCACCACGTGAGAGTGAGACTCAGCCAACGCCAAGGAACGGCTGTGTGTTAGATGTGAAAACATGTTTATGGGTATGGGTCATTGAACAGCCTTGGCGGTCTTAGTGGGATACCTTGACGAAGGTACCCGCGAGAATGATTCTGGCAAGGGCCAAGTTTAAGAAATTCATAAGCCTGAAAATTTTGATGAAAATAAATTGTTTAGTATAGATTGAAACGAAATTTGTGTTATGAACATTATTGAGATATAACGTTTTTATATTGTCTCCATCTACTCGGCTTTAGAAGCTTTTGATGGTAATTGTTTACTCACTAGGATTATTTAATCTCACCCCTCTTCCTATCTATTTTTCAAGCTCAGGACAGTTTGTTGATAGTTGATTAAGACGAGAATTAATCTCAGAGTTGCATCATAGGAAGTAAGGGTTCGTAGCTCTACACCTTCTTGGTTAGTTGGGGGCTCACTTGTCAATGTAAACGAAATTTCATACTTTAATTATCTTTATTACTATATGAATAAATTTATTTTACTCTTACGCTTCAAAAGTTATTTTAGAAAGACTTTGAAAATATTGTGTTTTAAGAAAATAGAATATTTTATTTAATGTTTTTATTATATTCAAATAGCTATAATTTTACTTTAAACGGATGTTTTAGACTTCAAAATTTAATTTAAATCATGAAATATGTGTTTCCACTTACATATTACATTTTTTTCGGATTTCGAAATTTCAAAAAGAAAATGACGAAAATGCCCCTATGAGCTAGAAAATAATATTTTATTGTTTTGAGTTGGAAACAACTTATGTTTTCTTGAAATGCGAGATTTAATAACTGTCGCTCACCGGAGAGATGCGGAAGTTGATGCTAAGCTTTGCGGGGTTTCGATCGGCATTCGGGGTAACGAGTGCTTATCGAGACGTCGCGGCGGTTGTCACGGGCTCGATGGGAGTTCCGGGTCGTGACAACATTGTTTATGAAGAAATTTTGCAAGCTTTGTAATAAATATGTTTTTCCATTTCTTTACATTGTTATATATTTATTTGATCATACTCTTTTAATTAATGATTCAAATACTCATTCTTTTATTGAAGGATGCAAACAAAGTGTTATATAGTACACAATTGTGTATCAACATCTAAATCAAATATTAGTTATTTCACTTCAATTCATAAATTTATTATGTATTATCCTTTGTTAATATTTTTGTATTATTTTTTCATCCAGTAATGTATTCAATATAATAATTTCTTTGATATCAAAACTATCTAACATGAGTTTATAAATTTTACAGGAAATGTGGGATTTGTAATATATGATGTTATGTCAGATGGCTTGATGCGTTGCTATTTGTGGTGGGCATTGTTTGTATCTTTTATTTGCTATTGCTTTCGAGGTTCATTAGGTATTGCTGTTTTTTATTTTATTTTGTTTCATCGAAGGTGCTAATGAAATAAAAAAATGTTTTTATGTTACTTGATGATTATTATCGGGTTGATTGTTGTTTTCATTAACTGTCTATTTTGCTGTAATCTGTATTGTTTTCTTTGGTTGATGAATGCTTATATATCTGTTATTTTGCTGTAATCTGTATTTTGCTGTAATCTGTTATTTTGCATCGAAGGTGCAAAGTCTAAGCGAATGTTTATCATCGATGGTGAACCTGCATTTAGAGTGCTATGAAACACTGTAAAGACTTTTCTAGATCCCGAAATCGCTTCCAAGACTCAAGTATGTTAATACTTTCTTGCAATATTTTGAAACAAATTATACTCTCTTTTTGTGGTTTTTGACTTCTTATAAACTAAGCTCTGAATAAATCAAATAAGCTGCTCTCAGTTGTCTATATTCCAACTGTAAGTGAAACTTGCCACAACTATGAAGCATCTTAAAACGTATTCAGGGACTCTATATAAGTTTGAAAAAGAAGTATAAATGTCTCTTTTTGTTGTATAAATTTGCACCTCCAACTTTATTAGATTCGACTTAACCTAGTAATGTGCAAGGGAACAATTCTTGATGTTTTGAAGAACTGGCTTGAAAGAAGTATTCGAGTTATTTTTTCGATGTTTGGTGAGGTCATTTACCTTCCAATATTGTGATTGTGTTCTTTTCTTTATAACTATAAGCAATCCTCCTGCTAAATGCCAAAACTTTTCTTACAATGATTGTTATGAGTTATCTTGAAATATTCTTGGATTAATTTATAATTTAGGGTAAAATCAAAACTGCTTCTAGCTTTCAAACTTCCTATAATCAAAGATGTAGAATTAGAAGTAAGACTTGAATTCTTGGCATCATACTTTATATTTTTCAAGTATTCACTATTAGGATTTGCACTTTCACTTTCCTTTGGAGAATTTGCTAATCAGAGACTTTATGTTGGGACAGGTAATTAACAACTTAAAAGCTAATGCAGCACGAGATACTCAAGCTAGCAATACAGAATCTAGGCTACCTCTGGAAATTTTCTGATAATAATGGGACGTGGAAGCCAAAAATTTCTTAACAAATTAAAATGTTGGCTCATGGCTACTTTACTTTTGATGAGGATGCTTATGCTGTAGGAGACTGTGTTAAGGTAATTTTTTTCAGCACATTATCTCATTTGTGATTTTTAGATTAATTTCATGATTCCTTAACCATTTGAGGTGTTTAATCCGAAGCATGTGCCAAATTAAGGAGCTACCCTCATCTCCAGTTCTTGCATCCTGCTGTATTGCATTGCTGGAGGTGCATCATATATTGCCATGGTAAGCTTGGAATGAATAGAAGAGTATAGCACTTGGAGCTTGAACATACCTCAAGTTTTGGGCAATTTATGTATGTAAATAAACAACATTTTACCCAGACTTAAAACAGATTTTTTTTACTTATTTCTTAATATTTCAATTTCAAAATTGATATTTAAAAAATTTTAATTAACCTGCAACAGAGCACGGGGTTATATCTAGTTAATTAAGATTATTTAGTACACAAATTTTATGTGGACAGAATTTCTAGCTTACATGGGTGCCTTTATTTGTAAGAAAAAAGCTCTTCCTTTAAGGAGACATGGAAAGTGTTTTTAGCTAGAATATATATATTTGATCCATTAATTGTGTATAGTTTTTATACGCTGTCAACTCACTAAAATGTGCTACCTCATTAATGAGATAAAATAAAAAATCATTAATAATTTAAAATTAAATATTAAAAAATTTATAATAATTAATTAAATAAAAAATTTTATATTTGATACAGTGACCGTGTATAGCTTCTATATACTATTGGCTTATCAAATTTTGTCATCTCATTAATAGGGTTCATATTTTATATTCTGTCAAATATAAATCCAATATAAAAACTGTATGTTAAATGTGTAGAATTTATAATCTTTATGTGTTCACTTAATTATCATTTTAATTTTCTAATATTTTTTAATTATACTTTAATAGACATGTGAGAACTTGTAAACCATTTGTAAAATTTAAATATTTTCATAGTAGGTATATTCCATAATGCACTACCCAAATGTGTAGAATTTATAATCTGTATGTTTTCACTTAATTATCATTTTAATTTTCTAATTTTTTTAATTATACTTTAATAAACATGTGAGAACTTGTAAACCACTTGTAAAATTTAAATATTTTCATAGTAGGTATATCCCAGAATGCACTACCCAAATGTGTAGAATTTATAATCTTTATGTGTTCACTTAATTATCATTTTAATTTTCTAACATGTTTTAATTATACTTTAATGCACATGGCAGAACTTGTAAACCACTTGTAAAATTTAAATATTTTCATAGCAGCTATATCCCATAACGCATTACCCAAATGTGTAGAATTTATAATCTTTATGTGTCCACTTAATTATCATTTTAATTTTCTAATATTTTTTAATTATACTTTTATGCACATGTGAAAACTTGTAAACCACTCGTAAAATTTAAATATTTTCATAGTAGGTATATCCCATAATGCACTACCCAAATGCATTGATATGCCCGTCAACTTTTTTGGGGCCCAGCAAGATATCAACACAAATAACGCACCTTCCAAGTGGCCGTCAGAAAAGGTGAGGATGGTCAAATTAAGCATGGTTATGTAACTTTATTATTATTATTATTATTATCATTATTATTATATACATGTATATATATATATATATATATATATATATATATATATATATATATATATGTCGGCCTAGCAAGACAGTTGTTGGATATTTTCAAAAAAAAGATATTAGAATAAAAAAAATTATGATTGTTAAAAAATAAAAATTTATATCTGTTAAAAATAAAATAAAATAAAATAAAGTCACGTTTGTCGGAAAAGATCAATAAAAGCAATTGTTTGAAACAGACACAAACAGTGTCTGTTGGGAACAAGCATCTAAGTTTATAAAAAGGGTCTTTTTTTACCAACAGAAGATACATAAAAAAATAAGAAAATCTTTCCTTCCTTTCTCAAACATTCTCCAAGTCTTCTATATTATTTTCCTGTAGAAAAATAGTATAGAAGTTTGATAATCTTGTTATACTCCAGTAAGTGCTCAATAGAATGATTTTGTCAATGCAAAATACCGTCAATCACTGAGCTTCATTATATTTTCGATATTTATACGTCGGTAACTCTTTTGCACAATACAAATGGATAAAAGTTTAAAGACAGTGACATTGATGCACACCTTGAAGCCAATTTCTCAGTTTTTCCAGTTTAGTGCTGTAACAATCTTAAAGTTTTATTTCATTTCAACAATGGCTGCTGCAAGTGGAATATTAAGAGAATTGACTTCTGTTTTTGTAAAATTAGATCGAGTTGATGTAGGCCAAGACAAAAGAAAATTGATTTTTCACGAGATTAACTATAACACCCGACCCTAAATTATCTGTGATATATCATTCACATGCTTTGGATAGCATGTTTGTATATTGAATTGCCCCGAAAACAAGTTAAATGACTGTATTGCCCCTAATGGTACGATTCAATTAAATAAGTCTTGAACTAGTTTAAACAGAGAATCGATGATGAATTTGAGAAAACTAAAACCCATGGGTTGATTTAAAATGAGGATTCAGAGTTTGAGGTCCGATATGGAGTTAATCCGGACTTTAAGTATTCTAGGGGCAAAATGGTAATTTGCCACCTGAGGACGAATATGGAATTTTTTTTAATCCCGTTTGATTAAGATTGATTATATTAAACTTATTGGAGTATAATTTGAGGGTTTGGCAGTGAAAAAGGTTAATTTTAATTATTTTTGGAGTGTAGAGGCAAAATCGTAATTTTTCCACCCGTAAGCAAAATTTGAGATTTTGAGAGAATTTAGATCACATTTGACAAATTGGAGAATGGTATGAGTATAAGGGATGAAAAATATGTCTATGGGCAAATTTTCAGTTTTGGGGGTAAAAATGTAAATTTTGACTTTTACGGGGGTAAAAGTGTAATTTCAAAAAATTACTCCACCAAGACTTTGGATAAGTCTGAGAATTTTATCTATGATATGGATATGTGGGACAAGTGTATGGTGAAAATTTGGAAATAAATGGATGGCTAGAATTTAAGGAATTAATAAAACAAAAAAAATGAATAAAATAATATTATATTATTTTAGCCTTTAAAAATGTCAAAATTCCAGAATTCTCATCTTCTTCAGCTGTCCAAATCAGGAGAGAAAAATGAGGAAAAGAAATAAGAACCCTAGCTGAAAAAATTTAGAAAAAATCAAGAGAAATCAAGAAATCAAGCATTAAACAGGTAAATTTCATTGATTTTCCTTGTGATTTTCACTACCCATGCATTTTTTTCTCATTTCCATGCAAAATTAGAAAGTGGGTATGGACACCCATGCTGGCCAAACCTCCATGGATGAGTTTTGAGCTTGAGTTTTGGTTGATTTTAATTGAATTAAGTGATTTTAGTTAGGTTATATTGAAATATAGTAAAAATAAGCTAGAGAAATAATTTTCTCCCATTGAAACCCATTATGCTGAATTTTCTAGGGGAATATTGGCTGCTGATATTGATGTTTATTTGAGGAATTATGACGAATAATAATGAATTATGAGCCTAGAAAAATAATGGGAATTTTCGGAGTAAAAATATGAATTTTTACCCACTAAGGTTATTTTCGTAATTTACTATCGAGATTGATAATTTGCACCACACTGAGAAACATTAAGTCAATTTGGGTGCAATTGAGGTATAAAAACTGAAAAAAAAATTAATTTGGAGTTAAAACGGATGCGTATATCGATTTATCGGGTAAAAGATCGAAATAGGCTTACATCGCGTTTAGGCAAAATTTAGACATTTTGCAGTTCATATCATGCATTAGTAGTATAAATTAGTTTATTTTGGTTTAGTACCAAAGTAGTAAACCTCTTAATTGTACAATTTGTCAAGGTGGCGAATCCTTTAGCAAGGGCAAAGAAATCGCACCCGAGGAGTAATAGTTGGAGTACTCGAATTTAGTTTTCGAAAACTGTGAGTAAACTTATTATCGTCTTAATTATCTAGAGTAGTTTTCTACAATTGTGTGATTTTATGGAAAATGGGTTTAAATGGTAAATTGTTATGTTTTAAAAGAAATTGTGATTTTATAAAATGATTTTATAAATTTTCTGGAAAATCAAATACTGGTTTTAAAAATAGAGTAATTGGAGATTACCTTTTTGTGTTGTAAATTTATGGTTTTAAATTGAATGACTTATGACAATAAATTAGCATGAATGGCTAAACTGATTTTGGTATTAGAATTATTTGTACTGTGTATTTAAACTTGAGAAGCTAGGTTGCGATAAATTGCCATGTCATGCAGAAAAAGATTTTATAAATCAGGTGGTAGATAAAAGATTAGCTACTGCAGTGGTGGGGGGTTCCGTGGGCTAGCCTATTAGAGGGGCACGGTAAACTCCTTTATATTCTCACCTCGGTCGTAGAGGCGCATAGGGTATCTCCTGAGGTGGGCTTTTTGAGTGCACTTCATGTGGACCACCGCGTGAGAGTGAGACTCAGCCAACGCCAAGGAACGGCTATGTTTCAAAATAAAAATATGATTTATGCGAAATATGAATTTTAAACAGCCTTGACAGATTCGGTTGGATACCCCTGGTCCAGGTGTCACCGAGTACAGGATTTGGCATGAGCCAAGTTTTGAGTAATTCACGAGCCATATTGATTATTTGGTTGAAATGAATATTCATGATGTAAAAAATTTGCTGAAGTTAATTATTTTTTAATTGTCTCCATTTACTCGCCTTTAGATAGTTTAGATGGTGTCTGTTTACTCACTAGGATTTTATAATCTCACCACCCTCAATTCCCCACATTTCAGGTTCGGGATAGTCGGTAGATAGCCGATTGCATCAAAGACTTCAGTTAGCCTTGCATTGTCAAAATTATAGGTTCACAGACTCGCATCTGATTGGTTAGTTGGGGACCCACGTGTCATTGTAAAAGTAATTTTATACTTTAATTACTTGATTTAAAATATGTATGAACATATTTAGCTTTTACACCATGTTTTTGGCGGATTTCGATATTTTTGAAGAAAAATGACAAAAATGCCCCTGTGAGCCAGAAAATAATATTTTATTGTTTTGATTTGGAAACGACTTATGATTTCTTGAAATGCAAGATTTAATAATTATCGCTCACCGAGGAGATGCGGAAGCTGATGCTAAGTCTTGCGGGGTTCCGATCGGCATTCAGGGTAATGAGTGCCTATCTGGACGTCGTAACTATTGTCACGGGCCCGATGGGAGTTTCGAGTCGTGATAATGAAAGTGGTATCAGAGCATGGTTTAAAGATCAGAGATTTTGATTTTAAAGCTTTGGATTTTAAAGTTTTTGGTTTTAAAGTTGTTTTAAGAAATCCACACTGACACTGCGTGGCCCAAGTTAAGTTAAGTTAGGTTTGATAGAATAGAATACGTGCATCTGCATATAGAATTTGGAATTGTTTAGACTTGTTTTGGTTTTTCTTATAGATCTTATGGGAGCTATAGGAACTCTTGTTCCCAGTAATTCATTTCCTTGTTAATGTCATGCAAATGTCATAAGTAGGGCCGTTGTTCGGGTTTAAGATGTCACCCGTGACACGAGCCAGTGTTGGAGAGATCTTAAAACGAATGCTCCTAATGAAAGAATAATGAAATGATATATCCCTTCGATTATGGATGTAGAAATTTGGAATTGGACAAATAGGCCGTGATAATTTATTCATTTGGTGGAGTGTATATATTAAGCATTGAGGTAAGAGTAAATTCATACATATGTGCATGAAGATAAGAACACTATGTTAATTGAGTGTGTTATGCCCATATAAAAGTGGTGTTGATTTCAATTAAGCGATTGTGAGATTTTAAAAATTGATTAGATCTATTATAGTTCATGGATATAAGCACGTGAACTAACTCGAGAGTGAGTACTAATGATTACTATAATTGATGTGTGGTCATGAAGTAAGAAGTTAGTAAACAAATCTGCTCTAAAGATGAGCTTGAACTTTGTTATGCATAGTAAGAAGGAGCCAAGGGATTAAAGGACTAGATGTGGAATTGGCAGCTTGAGGTTAAATGACTTGGAAATGTCGAATCTAGTCTAAGTGTCATATGAAGTTCTATAATTGAGATTGATATACGAATTACTTGAAAGATCAATTTAAAAGTGTATTCGGTTCAAAGTGTGGTCTATGATACGAATGATCAATCTTAAAGGTGATCTCCCCAGAGTAAGGAATTTAGAAAATATTGATGTTTGGATATACTCTAAGAGAGAAAACTTCTGCATCCTAAGTTTAGGACAACTTTGATCTTATGATTGCAAAGGCAAAGTGTAATAACTAAGTAAATTATTCACTTAATAAATGTGATTGATTATTGATGAATAAAGTCAAGATCTTGATGTTTAGTGGTATACAATTTGATAATTATGTATTTAAGGGTTATTTGGAGACAATTTCTTTATCAAATTTGTACTAAATGCTATGGTAAAGGCATATCAATTTTAATATGAAAATGTATCCAGGAATGATCTTAACATATCACCAAAGGAGAATTAAACATGTTGAAGTTAATGTTCTAATAGTGTGCATATGATAGAAAGCTAGTTTGTAAGTTGTAGTTTTCATGAAATATATAAAGATTATCAATATATGGACATACACTTGGAGTTATAATTTACAAGTTTGGAGTATTTAAGATATGATTAAATGGAATTACCATTAGTTAAGGTACGTGAATCTTCTAATTAAATTTTGTGGAGCATACATGATAGTAGAATAGAGGAACAGAGTGTCGTGATACTATATGGTGAAGTTACTATACAATATGGAAAGAGTATTCTAAAGTGGGATTTATTGACTGATGATAAGTGATGTGCAATCTGAGATACATGTAGCTATGAATAACTTTGGAGATCTTTGCTTAAGCAAACTCGTACTAAATGTTATGGTAAAGATATATGAATGTTAGTGGCAAAATAAAGACATTAAATCAATGTTCTGATCGCGTACTTGTGATAGAAAGTTAGTATTGCTAATTGTGGTATAGACTCATAGGGAAGCCACACGATTGTGAATAATTGAGGTAGTAGCTTTAAAGGTAGAAGAGTTGCTGGGATAAAGTGAAATCAAACAGTTGCAACGCCACAGTACTGACTATCAAACGCTGTCGCGTTAAGAACCCCTAATGGCTAGCAAGCATGAGAAAATTGAGAGTGGCATGAAGATGAAACTTACGAGTTGAGGAATGGTCATTGGTTTTCATGCTAAGCTTTGTTGTTTGGAATCTTAAGTGCATTGGGGAGGTATTAAAGATAAAGATGATGAGTGAAATTGTAAAGTTTCTTTATTGCCTTGTATATTGGCATGTAAGAGAAAGAAAAGTTAGAGAGTTTTTGAGATGGTTACATAAAAATAAATAAATTAATTAATTAACATGGGGAGTGTTAAGATGAATAATATGATGACTGAAGTCAAATCTTAAGAAATAAGGAAGACAAGAGATTAAGTCTTGTTAAAGACTAATGAAGAAGCGAGTGAAAGGTTAGATGAATATATTAGATACTGATAAGAGATATCAATACCAAGTGAGGAAAATGTAAATAAAGATTTCAATAATGGTATAGCAAATGAGTTGATATAGAATATTGTTATGAGAATATACTGATCTTGTCTTAACTTTGTTGAAGGGAAAGGATTAGTAACAACACAAGTAAACTAGGTGACATGCTAGAAACTCTTGGAGATAAATTGAAATATGAGTAGTTGGGTATACCTTTATGGAAATGATATACTTGGAGTATGAAAGAGCAAATAAGTGATTAGGTGTTTCAAGAATATTTAAATACCTTTGAGGAAGAATTATACATTATACGAGATGAGTATAAGATGTGTGATTTTGAAACTTGCTAAGGAGTCAAATGGCTAAGTCACGAGTTAAGTAATCATCTGTTGTGAGACATAAGTTTAAGATAGATATTCCCAAGGAAATACTCAAGAGAAGTTTTGCTTTAGATCTCGTTAAAGCAAGCACTAAGTTATGTGATTATAAAAAGGAAGTTGTAAGCTGAAAGTGATATTCATATTAATATTGAAAAATACTTGAGGAGAATCTAGTTTCAAGTTTTACAATTTCAGGTACAATTTGTAAATTGGTTAAGGAAGAATGATGTTATAATTATATGAAAGAGTTGAACAAAGGATGATAGAAGTTAACCTTGAAAATGAAGTTTGATAATGAAATTTTCCTAATACATTATGGAAATTGGAATTCGAAAATGCTTGAGGTATACATGATTCAAATGAGTTTGAGTCTTAAGTGACAAATCAATATTGTAATGCAAGAAAGATACAAGGTAATATAGAGGCATGGAAGATGATTAAGGACAAAAGGATGACTCTGAGAAATTATGATATTGCATCGTATTCAATGATCAAATCAAGGTAGATCTTGGAAGCATAAATGGGATTATAAGGCATATACACATATGTGGGGTTGATATTATGATCAGTTCAAGTGAAAAATGGTTCTTGGTGGTTCAAGATTTAAACTTAAGACATGATGAAAAGATAATACCCCGATTAGTTCTTTGAGATTGATAAATGAAATTCTGAGGTCAAAATTTTTATTTTAAGGGGGGTAGTGCTATAAAACCCGACCCTAAATTATCTGTGATATATCATTCACATGCTTTGGATAGCATGTTTGTATATTGAATTGCCCCAGAAAATAAGTTAAATGACTGTATTGCCCCTGATGGTACGGTTCAGTTAAATAAGTCTTGAACTAGTTTAAACAGAGAATCGATGATGAATTTGAGAAAACTAAAACCCATGGGTTGATTTAAAATGAGGATTCAGAGTTTGAGGTCCGATATGGAGTTAATTCGGACTTTAAGTATTCTAGGGGCAAAATGGTAATTTGCCACCTGAGGACAAATATGAAATTTTTTTTAATCCCGTTTGATTAAGATTGGTTATATTAAACTTATTGGAGTATAATTTGAGGGTTTGGCAGTGAAAAAGGTTAATTTCGATTATTTCTAGAGTGTAGGGGTAAAATCGTAATTTTTCCACTCACAGACAAAATTTGAGATTATGAGAGAATTTAGATTACATTTGACAAATTGGAGAATGGTATGAGTATAAGGGATGAAAAATATGTCTATGGGCAAATTTTCAGTTTTTGGGGCAAAAATGTAATTTTTGACTTTTACGGGGGCAAAAGTGTAATTTCAAAAAATTACTCCACCAAGACTTTGGATAAGTCTGAGAATTTTATCTAAGATATGGATATGTGGGACAAGTGTATGGTGGAAATTTGGAAATAAATGGATGGCTAGAATTTAAGGAATTAATAAAACAAAAAAAATGAATAAAATAATATTATATTATTTTAGCCTTTAAAAATGTCAAAATTCCAGAATTCTCATCTTCTTCAGCTGTCCAAATCAGGAGAGAAAAAGGAGGAAAAGAAATAAGAACCCTAGCTGAAAAAATTTGGGAAAAATCAAGAGAAATCAAGAAATCAAGCATTAAAAAGGTAAATTTCATTGATTTTCCTTGTGATTTTCACTACGCATGCATTGTTTTCTCTTTTCCATGCAAAATTAGAAAGTGGGTATGGACACCCATGCTGGCCAAACCTCCATGGATGAGTTTTGAGCTTGAGTTTTGGTTGATTTTAATTGAATTAAGTGATTTTAGTTAGGTTATATTGAAATATAGCAAAAATAAGCTAGAGAAATAATTTTCTCCCATTGAAACCCATTATGCTGAATTTTCTAGGAAACTATTGGCTGCTGATCTTGATGTTTATTTGAGGAATTATGATGAATAATGATGAATTATGAGCCTAGAAAAATAATGAGAATTTTCGGAGCAAAAATATGAATTTTTACCCACTAGGGGTATTTTCGTAATTTACTATCGGGATTGATAATTTGCACCACACTGAGAAACATTAAGTCAATTTGGGTGCAATTGAGGTATAAAAACTGAAAAAAAAAATTAATTTAGAGTTTGAACGGACGCGTATGTCGATTTATCCGGTAAAAGATCGAAATAGGCTAACACCTCGTTTAGGCAAAATTTAGACATTTTGCAGTTCATATCATGCATTAGTAGTATAAATTAGTTTATTTTGGTTTAGTACCAAAGTAGTAAACCTCTTAATTGTACAATTTGTCAAGGTGGCGAATCCTTTAGTAAGGGCAAAGAAATCGCACTCGAGGAGTAATAGTTGGAGTACCCGAATTTAGTTTTCGGAAACTGTGAGTAAACTTATTATCGTCTTAATTATCTAGAATAGTTTTATACAATTGTGTGATTTCATGGAAAATGGGTTTAAATGGTAAATTGCTATGTTTTAAAAGAAATTGTGATTTTATAAAATGATTTTATAAATTTTCTGAAAAATCAAATACTGGTTTTGAAAATAGAGTAATTGGAGATTGCCTTCTTGTGTTGTAAATTTATGGTTTTAAATTGAATGGCTTATGACAATAAATGAGCATGAATGGCTAAATTGATTTTGGTGTTAGAATTATTTGTACTGTGTATTTAGACTTGAGAGGCTAGGTTGCGATAAATTGCCATGTCATGCAGAAAAAGATTTTATAAATTAGGTGGTAGATAAAAGATTAGCAACTGCAGTGGTGGGGGGTTCCGTGGGCCAGCCTATTAGAGGGGCACGGTAAACTCCTTTATATTCTCACCTCGGTCGTAGAGGCGCGTAGGGTATCTCCTGAGGTGGGCTTTTTGAGTGCACTTCACGTGGACCACCGCGTGAGAGTGAGACTCAGCCAACGCCAAGGAACGGCTATGTTTCAAAATAAAAATATGATTTATGCAAAATATGAATTTTTAACAGCCTTGGCGGATTCGGTTGGATACCCCTGGTCCAGGTGTCACCGAGTACAGGATTTGGCATGAGCCAAGTTTTGAATAATTCACGAGCCATATTGATTATTTGGTTGAAATGAATATTCGTGTAAAAAATTTACTGAAGTTAATTATTTTTTAATTGTCTCTATTTACTCGCCTTTAGATAGTTTAGATGGTGTCTGTTTACTCACTGGGATTTTATAATCTCACCACCCTCAATTCTCCACATTTCAGGTTCGGGATAGCTGGTAGATGGCCGATTGCATCAAAGACTTCAGTTAGCCTTGCATTGTCAAAATTATAGGTTCACAGACTCGCATCTAATTGGTTAGTTGGGGGCCCACGTGTCATTGTAAAAGTAATTTTATACTTTAATTACTTGATTTAAAATATGTATGAACATATTTAGCTTTTACACCATGTTTTTGGCGGGTTTCGATATTTTTGAAGAAAAATGACAAAAATGCCCCTGTGAGCAAGAAAATAATATTTTATTGTTTTGATTTGAAAATGACTTATGATTTCTTGAAATGCAAGATTTAATAACTGTTGCTCACTAGGGAGATGCGGAAGCTGATGTTAAGCCTTGCGGGATTCCGATCGGCATTCGGGATAATGAGTGCCTATCTGGACGTCGCGGCAGTTGTCACGGGCCTGATGGGAGTTTCGAGTCGTGACATTAATAAATAAGATTTCTTTCTCTAATTAATTTTTTTTACATGAATTGTTCTAACAAAGCCTGTTGCCATTCAATAACATTTCGTTATCCTTCATTATCAAGATAAAATGGGAATATCAGAATTGCATAGCAATCATATTTCTTAATGATTAATTTAATTGGTAGTCGATAAATATGACCTCAAAGACCACAAAATAAGAGTGAAAAAAACACAATTGTATTAGGAGAGAAACTATAAAAATAAGAATTATTTGTTGTTGGTGTATTTCCATTTATATTGAACTCTTTTTCTAAGATCAAAATAAAAATTCAGGGGTGGACGGTTAATTGATTAATCTGTTCTAAAGTTGACTTAAACTAGTCATTTTTTATTTGATGTGATTTTTTGAAAAAGAAAAATGACACTTTAGACACTTAACGTGTTGAAGGCTTGTTTATGTTTCAAAATTTTCAAAAAGATGTTAGTAGGCTTGCCTTTCACGTCTTGTACTTTAATCAATGCCATAAATTTAAGTTCCTTAATTAAAACATGTCAATAATTATAAGTTAGAACAAAGGTTTGTTGTTTCATTCATAGAATAAGAAAGCTTATACTTGATGCCTTTTTTTTTTTTGAAGTTGTGATAAGGTAGAGAATGACAAGCCGACATGAACAAGTTGGTTGGTCAAAATTTTATATATTTATATATATAAATGATTATTTTATGAAAAAAATACTAAAATTCTAGAAAATGAGAATTTTGAGATTGAATTAAAATTTGAAAGAAATAGAGCATTGGGGTGTTTTAGAATCGGAAGAAAAATGGGAGATAATAATTTGATGATCTCTATTATCTTATTTTTTTAAGTGATTTAGATGGAAATTTTGTTGGGCATTTAAACTCAAAGCCAACAGCAACATTTTCTTCAATACAACTTTTCTTAGAAAAAAGGAAATGATAAATTGCTTCAGCAACTTGAGAATTGTCTTGTAAAAGATTTCCAGAGGAAATATGGATTTGATAGGATATTTCCTGGATGTCATCAAACAATGAAATGTATGAGTGTATCAGATGTTATTTTAGAAATTAAAATATTTCAAAATGAAAATAACATAATTCTATCACAATCGTTCTACATTGAAAAAGTGCTAAAAAAGTTTGATCTTAGTAATTGTATATACCCATGAATCCTCAAATTAAATTAGTACCTAATGTTGGTAGGACTGTTGATCAATTACAAATATACAAGAGTAATTGGTTGCTTAATATGTTGCAATGAAATGTGCAAGGCCAGACATAGCATTTGCTGTTGGATTACAAATTTAGAAGATCATGCTCTCACAAGTTGATGGATCTTCATGCTTGGTGGGAGTGCCAATTTTTGGGAGTTCAAGAAACAAACGTATATAACGGATTCTACCATAGCAGTTGAATTTATTGCATTGGCTGCTGCCACCAAAGAAGCTGAATGGCTAAGAAATTTATTTTATGGTGTGCCTTTATGGCCTAAACCAATTCCTCCAATTTCTATTTGTTGTGATAGTGAAGCAACTTTAGCAAAAGCATATAGCCAAGTGTACAATGGAAAATCTAGACATATTGGATTAAGACATAACTATCTTCGACAATTAATTTCTGATGGAGTGATCACCATAACTTTTGTAAGGTCTAGCAAAAACTTGACAGATCTTTTAACAAAAAGTCCTACTAGAAATCTTGTAAATAAGACCTCAAAAGGAATGGGGCGCAAGCTCATAAATTGAAAGTCACCAATGGTTTTCTTGTTTTGAAAGCGCATTAGTCATGGTCATGGTTTCCATACGTGCCATAAATTCACTCATGCTTTCCGCCATTGCATTATTAATTTCTTCACATATTTCCCCACGTATTTCCTCACGTATCTTACCCAAGTTTTCTGAAAGATTTTTCACTTGTTCTTCCAATGCAATTGCGGGACTGCTAGCGTTTGAGTTGATAAGGCCACATGTAGACTCAGATGTTACTACATTGCTGTGTGTTCCAATAAGTAAAGCTGTAGCAGGCACTCGAGTACCAAACCCATACACATGACTGCATGTAGTCTCCATCCCTCCAATTTCTTCAGTCCAAGCATTCGGATCGAATTCTGGCTGAGAATATGAATCCTCACCATACTTCTGCTATAGTACAGAATTATACATTTCCTACATAAAAAATTAAATAAGATTAGTATTCAACTAGGGTCGTCAACTTTAAAGTCAAAATTAATCAATTTTGTACGTACACTCGTAGACTTGGACTTGTTATCTATAAAATCACCATGACACCCTTAACGTTTATGAGTGTGTTTGAACACTTCCAAAAAGCTAACATCTCGTTTCATCTCAATTGCTTGCATTTAATTACAACTATATATACTCAATCATAATCGATATATATATAAATAACATGTAAGGAAAAACAAAAGTCAAATTACTGAACATACAATTTAAATTTAGTTTGAAAGAAAACCATACATATAAATGCGAAGTAAGATTAATTCATACCATCATTTTTGCATGAACCACAAATGGAACTAAACCGCCAATGTGCTTTGGAATACTTCCTTCTTTTGGTGTTAAAAAATTTTGCCTTGCTTTTCTTGATTTGTTTTGCCATTCTTCTATACCCCATATTGTATCGATAAGGGCATCCTAGATTTCATTTGTGATCTATTCCCTGGACATGCCTTTGCAATCCCTAATGTTGTTTGTTTTAGCTTCTTTCATTGCTTTGTTCCTTTCTTCTGAAAGCATGTCTTGTAACCAATCGGAACAAATTTTATCTCATATTCATCGAACCAAAAAATCTTGATTTGCAGACCAAACACATTTTTCCTACAGTAAAATAATAACGTAATTAAAAAAATTGATACAAATTAATTGAAAACAAAAAGTTATAATTTAATATAATAACAAGCATAGTACCTGAAATTTTTGAAATATTAACTCCTTTATATCATTAGGGACTTTCCTCCATGTCGACAATGGACCATTGAAGTGATTTTTGATGATCCTTCTTATTGTAGCTATGACCCCTCACTCAAAAAAAGTACTTGTAGAATATAAAACTTTTTTTTATGTATTAAAATTTATAACAAATATAACAATTTCGTTAACAAATATAACAAATATAAGAAGATAGCATACCTCTCCCCAATATAAGTTATACGCAATCTGTCGAATGGATCTCCAAGAGTCTGTAATCCTACACTAAGCCCTTTACTCCTTGACCTTGAGGATGTGTCATCTATACTTGCACCTAAATCAATAGATGGGGATCTACAAGAATCGTGAGTAGATGTCTCATTTTCTACTTGCTCTACAGATGCACTGTCACGATTCGAAACTCCCATCAAGCCCGTGACAACCGTCGCGAAGTCCCGATAGGCACTCATTACCCCGAATGCCAATAGAAACCCCGCAAGGCTTAGCATCAATTTTCGCATTTCCCCTGTGAGTGACAGTTATTAAATCTCACATTTCAAGAAATTATAAGTCATTTCCAAATCAAAACAATAAAATATTACTTTTTGGCTCACAGGGGCTTTTTTATCATTTTTCTTCGAAAATACCGAAACTCGCCAAAAATATGGTGTAAAAGCTAAATATATTCATATATACTTTAAATCAAATAACTGAAGAATAAAATTACTTTTACAGTGACACGTGGGCCCCCAACTGACTAAGAAGATATAGGGCTACGAACCCTTACTTTCTAGGATGCAACTTCGAGATTAATTATCGTCTTAATCAACTATCAACAAACTGTCCTGAGCCTAAAAAATGGATAGGAAGAGGGGTGAGATTATGATTACATAATCCCAGTGAGTAAACAATTACCATCAAAAGCATCTAAAGCCGAGTAAATGGAGACAATATAAAAACATTATATCTCAATAATGTTCATAACGCAAAATTTGTTTCAATCTATACCAAACAATTTATTTTCATCAAAAATTCCCGGTTTATGAATTTCTTAAACTTGGCCCATGCTAGAATCATTCTCGCGAGTACCTTCGTCAAGGTATCCCACTGAGACCACCAAGGCTGTTCAATGACCCATACCCATAAACATGTTTTCACATCTGACACACAGCCGTTCCTTGGCGTTGGCTGAGTCTCACTCTCACGTGGTGGCCCGAACGTGAGGTGCACACAAATCATACCTTAGGAGATACTTCATCCAACATTTTCCCTCGGAGATAGTTATATAATTGGGTTACTGTGCCCCTCTCATAGGCAGTCCACAGAAACCCCGACCATTGCAGTGACCGTTTAATATACCACAAGACCCATAAAATTTTCAGTAGCATAATATGGCGAATAAAATTTAATCCAGTATACCGAGACCAATCCAAAACTGTTCAAAAATTTCATGTCAACCCCAAAAATTTAGCCATCATGCTACCATAGTGTCATAAGCCCCAATTTCAATAACATATAAAATCATAAATTTCAACACAGTCTCCATATACTCAATTTTTCCAAAACAATATTTGATTTCAAAACCAGTATAAATCTCATTTTTATTAAAAAAACATTTTAATTGGAAAACATAATATTTTATAATTTAAACTCACCATTCAATAAAAGCATCAAACAAGTATAATTACTATAGATATTTAAGACGATAAATTGTCCACTCATAGTATTAAGAGTAGAAATACTCCTGTTTTCAGTCCGCGGGTACAGGCCTTTACCCGTATCCAATGGCTCACCACCTAGCCATAATCCATGACACATATTCCAATTAAATTATGTCTAACAATCATAAGCTATTTCAAGCTCGATGTATATGCATGATATGATATGCAAAATGTCGAAATTTTGCCTAAACGCGATATTAGCCTATATCGATCTTTTGCCCGATAAATCGATATACGCGTCCGTTTAAACTCCAAATTAATTTTTTTCAATTTCTATACCTCAATTGCACCCAAATTGACTTAATGTCCCTCAGTGTGGTGCAAATTATCAGTCCCGATATCAAATTATGAAAATACCCCTAGTGGGTAAAAATTCGTATTTTTGCTCCGAAAATTCCCATTATTTTTCTAGGCTCATAATTTATCATTATTCATCATAATTTCTCAAATAAACATCAAGATCAGCAGCCAATATTCCCCTAGAAAATTCGGCATAATGGGTTTCAATGGGAGAAAATTATTCCTCTAGCTTATTTTTGCTATATTTCAATATAAGATAACTAAAATCACTTAATTCAATTAAAATCAACCAAAACTCAAGCTCAAAACTCATACATGGAGGTTTGGCCAGCATGGGTGTCCATACCCACTTTCTAATTTTGCATGAAAATGAGAAAAAAAAATGCATGGGTAGTGAAAATCACAAGGAAAATCAATGAAATTTACCTTTTTAATGCTTGATTTCTCTTGATTTTTCCCAAATTTTTCAGCTAGGGTTCTTATTTATTTTCTCCCTTTTTCTCTCCTGATTTGGACAGCTTGAAGAAGATGAGAATTCTGGAAATTTTGGCCTTTTTAAAGGCTAAAATAATATAATATTATTTTATTCATTTTTTTTGTTTTATTAATTTCTTAAATTCTAGCCATCCATTTGTTTCCAAATTTTCACCATACACTTTTCCCACATATCCATAGCTTAGATAAAATTCTCAGACTTATCCAAAGTCTTAGTGGAGTAATTTTTGAAATTTACACTTTTACCTCCGTAAAAGTCAAAAATTATATTTTTGCCCCAAAAACTGAAAAATTGCCTATAGACATATTTTTCATCCCTTATACTCATACCATTCTCCGATTTGTCAAATGTGATCTAAATTCTCTCAAAATCTCAAATTTTGTCCGTAGATGGAAAAATTATGATTTTGCCCCTACACTCCAGAAATCACCGAAATTAAACTTTTTCACTACGAAACCCTCAAATTATACTCCAATAAGTTAAATGGGGCCAAGAAAATCTTTTCTAAAAGTTCCCATTTTGTCCCCAGGTGGCAAATGATCATTTTGCCCTTTGATAGTGAAATTTTCGATTTGACTCCGAATTGATCCTCGAACTTCGAATTACCATTTTGAGTCATCCTTGAGCTGTGAAACTCTTAATTTCACCTTAAAATTCCTATTTGAACTAGTTCGATGCTTAATCTACTCAATGGTACCATTAGGGGCAATATCATCTTTTAACGATTTCTCGAAATTCTTAAATATGCAAACATTCGATTGAGCATGTAAATGACATCGTAATTATTTTATAGAACAGGGTTTGACATGCACCCAATAAAGAAGGTGTCTCAAAGGGCACATCATTATACTCCTGCTGCATTTGTCATTGAATGGATAGATCAGCAAACGCACTAGCATTTGTAGGCAAGGAGATACTTCCAGAGGCATTTGTCGATCTAGGTCTCAATTTTGAATGCTTCCCTTTAACCATTGTTCCTGCAATATTTTTTTATTAAAATTCATACACAAATTATTTTCAATAAAATTGAATCAAAGTATAAAAATCATCAATTTACAACAATGACAAGTATGATTATTCATTTGTACAATCAAAGCTGCAATTATATAGTATTAATTTCAACATTTAGAAATATAAACTTTCCGTTATAATTTTAAATCATGACAAGATCTTTTAATATTATAAAATTAAAGTTAAACAACTATGTAACAAAAAATATAAAACCAATATCATATATGCCTACCATCATCAATCACTTTCAGAATAAGCAAACTCATGTTCTTCATTATTATCACTATCATCACTAAAAGTTTCACAATCGTCGTCTTCAAGTATATATTTTCTTATGAGCAAATATATTTTAATTTATTTTACTTAACCCATCCCTTCTTAAAACTAAATATTTTATTATTCATTATATTTTTCATCCATCTATACTTGTTGTTTTTTTTATTATTTTTTTTACAACTTTCTACCTAAACTGGTCACCATTATTCACATACTTATTTACTTATCTAAAAACAAACATTTATTTATTGCCTATTTGTAATTTTTTATATTTTTAATCATGATAAAACTTTTAACTTTCTTTCTTAATTATCTTATACCTACAATGCTCTTCAACACAATACTGAGCCAACCAACAAGTCCATATAACAAATAAGGGAAAGGATTTTACCTTGTTTGGGCTTGAATACTAACTTAAAATGATTGATCTATTTGGCAGCACCCAAGCCCATGTCCTCACCTCACCATGCTTCCTTTGCTGATTGTACCGTGGGAGGGAAAGGAGAAGCCTTTCCTTCTCCAGCTAATACGGCATCGTTTAGAGCCTTTTTCTTCTTTTTCTTTTCTTTCTTTTCTTCTTTTTTCTTCTTTCTTCTGCCGCTCACCCTTTTCTCTCTAGCTCTTTTTTACTTTGCCCTTTCACCAGCTCTTTTTCCTCACTCAAAAGCTCACTCCTTGGCCTTTCTACCCAACCAGTAGCAACCTAAATCCTCCCTCCTTCTCATTCCAGCAGCACACTTAAGCCAAAAAACTCTCTTTTTTACCGACGTCGAAACCTTTCTCCCTCTCTCCCTTCTACTGACGTTGCTCAACCCTCTCTTCCTCCCTTAAACCGGCGACAATAGCTCCCTAAACTTTTCCCCTCTAAACTTCAACTAATAAACCAAAAAATAGAAATCTAATCCTAGAAACCCAAACCAAGAAATCCAAAACTACTCCATTTCTCTTATTTTCAAATGGAGTATTTTTTTATATTTTTTCTTATTTTTTTGGTTTTATTGTTTTTTGATAAAAAGTTACGGTTTGGTTGCTAGAAAAAAACTAGGGCTTTTTTATTTTTGTTGCTCTCTTTGTAGGGTTTGGTCAGCGGAAGAAGGGGAAGCAAAGTTGAGGATTTGGGAAAACTGAGCGGTGCAAATAGTGGGGATTTTTATTTGACTTATATCGGTTTGGTTTTTTTGAATTAAGTTGGGGAGCTTTCAAAACAGTTTGGGCAGGTGGTAGAATTGGTTAAAGTCTAATTCATTTAACATGTAGTTAGAAGTTCAAGTTTTTACCCTAGCACAAATTTGAATATTTTAAATTTTATTAATAAATTAATTTTTTTAATATTACTCAATATAAAACATAATGTTATATTACTAAATTTATTATATACATATATTTATGACATAAATTATATGTTATACTTTGATATATATTACAAATTTTGTATAATTAATAATTGTAATCATATAAATGAAATTTACTATAAGCTTACATATAAAATATATTAATATATATATATATGTAGGATATTTTAATATCTCATATACATATATATATATATATATATATATATGTTAACTTATAAAGTTATATCAATTAAAGAATATAACTTGCACTTTCATATTAATACAATAGATTATATATATATATATATATATATATATATATATATATATATTTTGTGAATAATGCAGGTTTATCTATATATATATTCTATAGCTATTATTCTAAATTGTATACATAGATATAATAAATTAATATATTTTAAATATATTATATTAATAAGTTTATTATAAATCTATCTTCTTAATTTATATATGTTAACTAATTACAATTAAAACATACATAAAGTATTATTATTTTTTGTTTAATTGATTATTATATCTTATCATGTATTTTTATAAAATTAACAAATTTATTTTGTTCTTTTTATAAATTTTTTAATGTTATAAAATTAATTTATAATGTATGATTCAATAAAGTTTTAAAAAATATACAAAATTAATCAAAGGAAAACATACTTAAACTTTTAAATATTATAGACTTCAATATGTATGTATTTGCTTTTATTAATATCTATTTTTTAAAAAAAAATTAATAAAATTTATAAAAAGTATAAAATATTTTAAGAAAAAAATTAAAATAATACTATTACAAACGAAATTTTCCAACAGAATCTTCCGTTGGAAAATTTTCGTTGGTAATAACTTTTTCCAATGGAAAATTTCATTGGAAACTTTACGGGCTTCAAAATTTTTTTAGTCCTTAAACTTTCAGACGGATTTCCAACAGAAAGTTTTTCGTTAAAAAATTTCAACGAAAATCCGTTGGAAATTCCGTCAAAAAAGGTGGTGGCTGAAATTTTTTTGGTCCCAAAAAAATTTTCCAACGGACTTCCAATGGAAAAATTCTGCTGGAAAATTTCCATTGAAAATTCATCAAAAATATTAGTTAGAATTTTTGTTAAAATTCCGTTAAAAATTTTCAACAAAATTTTTTTCGTCGGAAAAAACCTATTTTCTTGTAGTGTAATAATATTGTAATACATTAAAAAGTATTAAACTATATTAGTATTATACCATTCAATTACGTACGATGATGAAAAAGGATAAAATTCAATTACATATATTAATAACCAATCTTCAGTGTAATTTGTAGATTTCATATTTGAAATCTTAAAAAAATTATGATTTACAAAAATAAAAATTAATTATTTTTTTTCCAAAACAAGTTATATTAATCATAAAACAAGTACAATGTCAACAACTTTTCAAAAAAACTTATTAAATAAATTTAGAAAGTTTGGTTAACGATTAACGATTGAAAGGTGAAATTTGATCAGTTCAATTAAAATTCTAAAAAAAGTTGATTAAGTTGAATAATTACCAAATTAATTGAGTTAACCAAATACTCACCCTCTTATTGCAGATCAAGAGCTAGGAAAGGAGTTTGTTGATAAGCTGATATGGAAAGGTACTGCTAGTAGTAGATATATCCCCATTAGTTTTTGCAAATCAGTGCTGGTCAATAGTGGTACTTTGGTAAGAGTTTGGAGAGAATTATGGGCTGGGCCTTACCTCTTTCAAAGTTGAGGTCTTTTTGTCTAGTAGTTGTTAAAGGGTCATCTCCTGGTCAAAGATGCTCTTGCAAGTAAAGGGATAGTGAGCGAGGTGGCAACGGTGTGTTTGCTTTGCCATAGAGAGAAAGAATAACGGTATGCCACCTTTTCTTTTTATGTCCAAACACTTGGTTAATTTGGGAAATGTGGTGTAATCTTTGAAACCTGTAATGGAGAATTCACTATGAGCCTTATGCTTTTTTTGAGAGCTGGTTGGGTTTTAGTGGCTGTATTAACAATGGTATGATGTGGAAAATGGCGTTTTATGCTATTATATAGACCATATGTATTATTAGAAATGATATAATTTTTAAGGGCAAAAAATGGGATGGGGTCCAATTTTTCAATCTGATTAAGGTTAGAATGGTTTAGTGGGTTAATGTGAAATGGCCTAGTCTTAATATTTCAATCGAGGACTTGGTGAGATGTTCTATAACAAGGATAAACCCAATTGTAAGGAAAGCAAATAGAGGTGTTGTGGAATGGTCTAAACCGGAATAAGGTTGGTTTAAGTTTAATACAGATGGTGCCTCTAAAGACAATCTCAATAAAGTTGGGATCATGGGGAATATTCTCTGTGATAAGGCAAGTACGATTCTAGCATTATTTTCTAAATTCGTTGGGTATGCTGATGCTCATCTCGAGAACTTCTTTCGATTAAGGAGGATGTAAATATTTATGCGACCTATATTTGGTGTTCTACTAATTTAGTTATTGGATGTGACTCTCTCAATATGATTAATTAGGTGCTAAACTTAGAGAATGTACTTTGGAGAATGAGGAAAGCTGTCATCCAAATTTCTAATATCCTTAGTAGAGTACCTTTATGGGTTATCAAACATATTCCAAGATCAGCTAACCATGAGGTCGACAACTTAGCCAAAATTGGGGTTCAAAGAACAAATGACTTTTTGTGGGTTAATTATGAAAATAGAGGTGAATGATTGGTGTTGCTTTGTATTTACTTATTTGTTCTTGACTGTTCCTTATGCAGGGTCATCGATTTTGATGTATATTAATCAGGAATGTTGATCATGAATGATTTCAATGTAGTAGAAGAATAAGAGCAACAAGGTTGCCACCAGAAAACTACTACTTGTAAATAGCAGAAGAAGATTAAAGACTGAAGAAACGCACCGTTTCATTTTTGCCAAAAAGAAGATAATGAGGATTTCGATACTACACCGTTTTAGTTGATACTAAAGGATGTAAATAATTAATAGTCGTTAAGTTAGTTAATAGCAGGATTAGTTACAGCTTTTTGTCTTTTTCTTCTTTCCTGATTTGTGGATGCATATGTACAGACCTTCTGGTATTCTTTCTGTGAGTGAAACAAAAATCATTCCCTAAATATTGTCTGCCTCTCAACCATATTTCATCATGGTATCAGAGCAGGTCAAAAATGGTACCTGAAATTTATGCTCATTGGAGTAACGACAACAGCTAAAATCGTGTGATTCCTCATACCTTCATCATCATCACCGATAACATTACTGCTCATCAAGATCTATTCTAATATTTTTCAATCTCTTCATTGTTTTCATTTGATCTACCAAACCTTGTTCTATAAAATAATTACGACGTCATTTACATGCTCAATAGAATGTTTGCATATTTAGGAAGTTCAAGAAATCGTTAAAAGACAATATTACCCCTAATGGTACCATTAAGTCGATTAAGCCTTGAACTAGTTCAAATAGGAATTTAAAGGTGAAATTAAGAGTTTCACAGTCCAAGGATGACTCAAAATGGTAATTCGGAGTTCGAAGATCAATTTGGAGTCAAACTGAAATTTTCACTATTTAGGGTTAAAATGATCATTTGTCACTTTGGGACAAAATGGGAATTTTAGAAAAGATTTTTTGGCCCCATTTGACTTATTGGAGTATGATTTGAGGTTTAGAAGTGAAAATTTTTAATTTCGGTATAATTTGAAGTATAAGGGTGAAATGGTAATTTTGCCACCTCGGGGGCAAATCGGTAAATTTTTACCCTCGACACTTGTCAAGACCAAGGGATTTTATTCATTATGGCAATGGATAAACATGAGAAATATGTGGTGGAGAATTAAAGAATTAAAAGTTAAATATTTAAAATTTGAACCAATAAGGAAATGCCATGTGACATGCTTTTATTATTTTATTGTTTCTTTATAAAAAGGCATAAAAATCAGCCCATTTCTCCCATAGTGATCAGCCAAACCAGAAGAGAAGAGAAACCAAGGAAGAACAAACCCTAGGTGGGAAAAATCTAAGAGAAAGTGTTGGAATTCAAGGATTTGATCATGCAAAGGTAAAATTTCTTTGATTTTGCTAGTGATTTACCTTACCCATGCATTTTCCTTTAATTTCCATGGTTAAATTATATGTTTTCATAATGAATTCATGGCTGGTTGGAATGGGTATGGAGAGAGAATGATGTTAGATTGATTTGATTCTAAGTTATGTTAGTGTTTTTAGTTAGTTAAGCATGTTTGGAAACAAAACAACAAGAAAATAATCCATTTTCTCCATGAACCTTCAATGGCCGAACCCTATGTGAAGTGTAGAAGTAATGAATTGATTTTGTGATCAAGTGAATTGGTTGAAAAATTGACGAAATGATGATTTATGGTGAGAAAATGGAATGGGAAAATTTTTAGTGATAATGCACCACAATCGTCGAAATTTTCAAGAAGAATTGTGAGGGTTGTTGGGCTGAATCTTAGATTATTGGAATTGTATTTAGTTAATTGAAATATTAGAAATGAAATGGAGCAATTTGGAGCCAAATCGGACACAATTATCATTTAATCGAGTAATAGGCCGAATTAGGTCAGCACCTCATTCAAACAGTAGTTGGATAAGTTGCATATCATATCATGCATATACACTGAGTCTGAATTGATTTTATAATGATCAAGCATTGATGTGGTGAATTATGTACTGTACATTGTAGATAGGTGGTGAGTAAATTACAGTGGTAAAAGTACAGAGATTGTGCTTAGAGACTGGGATTAGGAGTACATTGACTCTTAGAACTGTGAGTAAACTTATTATCGTCTTAATTATCTAGAGTAGTTTTATACAATTATGTGATTTTGTGAAAAATGGGTTTAAATGGTAAATTACTATGTTTTAGGAGAAATTGTGATTTTATAAAATGATTTTATAAATTTTCTAGAAAATTGAATACTGGTTTTGAAAATAGAGTAATTAGAGACTGCTTGCTTGTGTTGTAAATTTATGGTTTTAAATTGAATGGCTTATGACAATATGAGCATGAATGGCTAAACGGATTTTGGTGGTAGAATTATTTGTGCTGTGTATTCAACCTTGAGAGGCTAGGTTGCGATAAATTGCAATGTCATGCAGAAAAAGATTTTATCAATCAAGTGGTAGATAAAATAATCCATAGTCACTGTAGTGGTGGTGTCACGACCCGGCACTCCCTTCGAGCCCGTGACAACCGTCACGAAGTCTCTATAGACATTCATTACCCAGAATGTCAATCGAAACCTCGCAAGGCTCTTGCATCAGTTTTCCACTTCCCCTGTGAGCAATAGTTACTAAATATCGAGTTTTAAGAGAATATAAACTACTTTAGATAAAAAAACAATCAAAATAAAATTTTCGCCACACATGGGTATTTTGGTCATTTTTACTCAAAAATTTCGAAACTTGATAAAAATACAACATATGGTAGACAGATATCCATTTCCAATCAAAATAAATTTTTGTAATCTAAATCATCCATTTGGAGTGAAAAGTTGGCTAATTAGACTAAATAAAAATATTCGATAATATATTCTATTTTCTTATAAAATAATTTTTATAGAACTATGCATAAATAATTTTTGTAGCATAAGAACAAAATAAATTCATACACATAGTGATACAGTAAACCAGGTATTCAAAATTATCCTACAGTGGCATATGGACCCCGAGATAACCAAAAGTGTGCAAGAATGTAGACCTACGATTTTCAAGAAAGTAAGTCCAAAAGAAATCCTTGATGAAATCAACTGCCTACAGATTATCCTGAACCTGAAATGGTTAAAAAAAGAAAGGGTGAGTTTTCATAAACTCAATGAGTAAACAAAGTCCGTCATTAACTTCTAAAGCCGAGTAAATGGAGACAATTAACTTTTCATCATATCATAATCCACAACATTTTGTACTTGTTTCAAATCATATAAAACAACACATTTCATTATAATACACATCACGACTTATGATTTTCTTAAAAACTTGGCTCATGCCAAAAATCATACTCGGTGATACCTTGGTCGAGGCATTCAATCGAGTCCGCCAAGGTTATTAAGTTAACAACTACTCATAAAAACATAGTTTAGCCATTCCTTGGCGTTGGCAGAGTTCATCCTCAAATGGTGGTTCGGTGTGAAGTGAACTCTATTGTACCTTAGGAGATATCCTTCGCGCCTCTCATACTAAGGTAAATATAACAGGGTTTACCGTGCCCCTCTAATAGGCTGGTCCACGGAAACTCGCCTACTGCAGTGGCTAATTAAATAACCCACCAATCAATAAAATTTTGACAGCATAACGTGGCTAACATAATACTACCCAGCCTATCAAAGGAAAACAAACAGTTTATATATTTCACAACCCAAAAACCCAGCCACATATGTCATCACGTATCAGTTCATAAATCATCAATTCCAAACGTAGGTACGTAAACTTAAATATATAGGCAACATCAAAGGTTGGTCTCCACATACTCACATTTTCAAAAATATTATTGAATTGTAAAATAAGTCATAAACCTTATTCCTTAAATCGATTATTAGTCATAAAATTCATTTAGGTTCAATATTCTTAAGATCATAAAAACGATTGTAAAAATACTCTAGATAGATAAGATGAACAATGGTTACTCACTTTGATGGGAATTTACAACACTCCTAGTCTTGATCCTCGGGTACAATACCTTTGCCCTTATCCGATGGCTCACCACCTATACATAATGTGTAACAGAAAATTTAATATACTTATGCTAAATCGTCACAAAACTATTCTATGTTCTATATGAATGCATGCAATGAAATGGGAGGTGTTCGGTCTATCGCACACTATACACTATTTAATCGGTCTAAATGTCAAATTCGATTCCAATTAATTTATTGCACTTTCAGTACTCCCCAAAACTCCACACACTTCACTAAAAATCTATTCTAAGTGCAATTACCAAAATATCCCTCATTATGGTGCAAATTGCTAATTAACGGGAGTAAAATTTTTCGGTACCTGTTTTTGATTTCTGGTATTCCTAAGCACCAAATACAATCTAAAGGGCATGCGAAACAACCAAATTCATCATCAAACCTCACCCATAAAATTCGGCCAAGATAGGTTCTATAATGGGCATGTGGATTTCTTGCTTAATTTTCATACTAAATGTTACTAAACACCTAAAAACACTAAGTTACCTTAAAATTCAACTAAATTCATCACCAACTTTCTCTCTCTAAATTTGGCTAGCATATTGCCCCTCATGAAAACTTGAATTTAATTCATGAAAAATTGAAAAGAATGCATGGGCAAGATGAATTTCAAGCTTAAGATTAAAAATCTTACCTTTAATCACCAATTTCTTAAAAATTCAACAAATTTTCCTTAATTTTTCCTCCCTAGGGTTTTTCTTTTCTTTTTTTCTCTTTTTTGCAGGTGCTGGTCGGCCCTCAAATTCTAAGTGGAAGAGTATGGGCTGGTTTTTAAATGGCAATATAATAATATTTAATTTTTGACACATATCACCTTTTTATTGATCCACTTGTTTTAACTTAATTTTTAAACCTTTTCTCACCACCACAAATGCTCTAATACTTATCCATAGCATAAAATAATAATGGGTAAAATTCTGGAGCTTGACAAATATCATGGTGGTGTAAAATCGTAAAATTCTAATTTTGCCCTTGTGGACTCGAAAAATGACATTTTTGCCCTTATGTTCGAAATTGAAATTTTTCACTTCTCAATCTCAAATTATACTCCAATTGGTCAAACTTGATCAAAATTTTCATCCAACTTTCCAAATTTACCCTCGGGTGCAAAATTACCATTTTGCCCCTATGGTATGAAAATTCCTAATTAACTCCAATTTAATCCTCGAACTCCAAATCACCATATTAAGTCATTTTGAGGTTTTAAAATTTTAATTTCATCTTAAAATTCCTATTTGAACTAGTTCGAGGATTTAAATTAACTTAGTTGCATAACTAATTACGATACCGATTATTTAACTATTTCTAAGGCATTCTAACATGTAGATGTGTCATTAAGTATATAGATGTTATGATGAGGATATAATGGAGTAGGGCTTGACAGGTGGGGATTTTTGTGGACTACCTATGAAAGGGGTACAGTAACCCAATTATATATTTACCTCCGGGGGGAGATGTTGGATGAAGCATCTCCTGAGGTAAAGATTTGACTGCACTTCACGTGGACCACTGCGTGAGAGTGAAACTCAGCCAATGCCAAGGCATGGCTAAAATTTTGGATGTAAAGACATTTAATAGCCTTGACGAACCCGGTTGAGATAACCCTCGATCAAAGTATCCCTGATAACTGAGTATGAGAATGATTTTTTTGGCACGAGCCAAGCATTTCAGGAAATCATGAGCCTAGTTGTTTATTTGGTTGAAATGAGTTGAAAGGTAATGAAATTACAATATGATGACTTATTTTAATTCGTCTCCATTTACTCGCCTTTAGATAGTTTATATGGTGTCTGTTTACTCACTGAGATTTTATAATCTCACCACCCTCATTTCCTCACATTTCAGGCTCGGGGAATTCCATAGTTAGCTGACTCTGACAAGGACCTTCATTTGGACTTGAATCAGCAAAAGTTGTAGGTTTTCAGCTTCCAATGCATTTTGGTTAGATGTGGGTCCACGTGTCGCTGTAAAAGTAATTTTATGCTTTGGTTATTTTTTTTATAGTATATATGAATATAATTAACTTTTACGCTATAAGAATTATTTACCGATAGCTTTATAAAAATTATTTTACCAGAAAATATTTTATTTTATTGAATATTTTTATTATATTCAAATAGTCAAATTTTCACTTCAAATGAACGTTTTAGATACTTAATTTGTTTTTAAATCACTAAAAATATATTTTTTGCTTACCTATTACATTTTTAACAAGTTTTGAGATTTTTGACAAAAAAATGACGAAAATGCCCTTATGAGCAAAAAAATAATATGTTATGTTCTGATTTGGAAATGACTCATAATCCTTCGAATTACGATATTTGATAACTATTGCTCATCGGGGAAGTGCGAAAGTTGAAACAAGAGCCTTGCGAGGTTTCGATCAGCATTCGAGGTGAAGAATGTTTGTCGAGGCTTCGCGGCGGTTGTCACGGGCTCGATGGGAGTTTCGGGTCGTGACTCATTCTAGTGGTATCAGAGCATGGTTTAAAGATTAGAGATTTTGATTATAAAGTTTTGGATTTTAAAGTTTTTGGTTTAAAGTTGTTTTAAGAAATTCATACTGACACTGCGTGGCCCCGAGTTAAGTTAGGTTAGGTCGAATAAAATGCATGAATCTGCATATGGAGACCTGTTTGTTTTCAAGGTGTATAAGAGATTAAGTGATTGTCGTTAGACATTCTCCCTCAGGTTGTGGGAGCAATGTAAGTAAATGGCAAGAGAAGAAAAAGGAAAAACTTGAAACGGACTCGAAAAAGGATCAAGATGATAATGATCCTAAAGATGTTTAGCGCCTTGTTAAAGCTTGTAATACTGTAATCCTATGCAGATATAGTATAAGAAGGATAATAATCCCCTGTATAAAAGGCTTAAGAGTTGACTTTTGTCTTGTATAATATAAACAGATGATGGAGTAGTTGTTTAAATGATAGAAGGAGTATAAAAATCTTTTAGTTTGACAAAGGTAGATTAGTAATATAAGTATTGAGGATGAATAATTATCTTAGTGGCAAGATCGATTATTTTAAATAAGTACTGAAGGTTGAAATAGGAAGCCATTAATGGTTCTAGCAATTATTAGATTTAATAACGATTAAACCTTGCAGTACTATGAATTGATCACCGGTTAGCGAGATTAAGTCAAGGATTATAAATTTGAGTATGGAGGAAATTAAAAGGTGATACCGTAAAATTTTAAGATGAGAAATATAATCGATTACGACTATGAAAATAGTGAGATACTATAAATAATGAATCATTAGGCGTGTGATGAAGTTGTGATCTATTAAACCATATGGGAAGAATGTACTAAGGTGGGACATAGGACATGAGGATTTTTGGAGATGCTTATAGAGGGAGATATAAATTGTAAAGTATGTTTTCCCCCACAAGTTTTAATTTATTTGAGAAATTATCATGGTAAAGATATGTGAATATTAGTAGTAAAATATGCCTTAAGGGATAACTGTGGCATATCACATAGATAATATAGATATGTTGGGGTCAGTATCCCGATCATGCATCTGTGATAGAAAATTTACTGTGCTAATTGTGGTATAGACTCAAAAATGAGTCAAGCCGTTGAGAACGACTAAGGTAGTAACTCCAAAAGTAAAAGATTTGTTTTAATTAAGTAGATTCCAACGACTACATTGAAATAAATTACCTTGTGGAGTATTAAGATCAATAATGTATTGATCAAAGTCAAATCTTAAGAAATAACAAGGATGAGAGATTAATGAGAAGGGACATCAATGTTAAGTAACGAATTTGTGAACAAAAGATTACGATGGTGGCATAGAAAATGAGTACTATAAATGATTACTATGAGGATTTATAATTCTTGTATTAACTCAGTTGAATGAAAAGTGATTAAATGAAGCAACTCTTATGGTAAACAGTGGAATAGTGAATTTGACGTAGAGTCTTGTTTATAGTCAGTGATTGCAGCACCGATTATAAACAGGAGGCTGTGTAGACTCTTTATCTTGGAAAACCACCTAGTATTATCCTAAATGACATAAAGACTCATGATTAAGAGGATTATAGCTGATCAAATTCTAAAAGGTAATAATAGATATAAGTGAAGTATTCAAGTTGAGTTGGAAATAAATACGAGGAGCAAATCAAGATTCCCTATAAAGGAGATAACAGGAGAAGTTGAGCATCGAATAAAAGATAATACCCCACCTTTTCTTTGAGTTTGATAAGTGAAATTTTGAGGATAAAATTTTATTTTAATGGGGGGTAGTGTTGTCAAACCCTGTTCTATAAAATAATTACGACGTCATTTACATGCTCAATAGAATGTTTGCATATTTAAGAAGTTCGAGAAATTGTTAAAAGATGATATTGCCCCTAATGGTATTATTAAGTCGATTAAGACTTGAACTAGTTCAAATAGGAATTTAAAGGTGAAATTATGAGCTTCACAGTCCAGGGATGACTCAAAATGGTAATTCAGATTTCGAGGATCAATTTGGAGTCAAACCGAAATTTTCACTATCTAGGGGTAAAATGGTCATTTGTCACCTGGGGACAAAATGAAAATTTTAGAAAAGATTTTTTGGCCCCATTTGACTTATTAGAGTATGATTTGAGGTTTAGAAGTGAAAAATTTTAATTTCGGTATAATTTAGAGTATAAAGGTGAAATGGTAATTTTGCTACCTTGAGGGCAAATCGGTAAATTTTCACCCCCGACACTTGTCAAGATCAAGGGATTTTATTCATTATGGAAATGGATAAACATGAGAAATATGTAGTGGAGAATTAAAGAATTAAAAGTCAAATATTTAAAATTTGAACCAATAAGGAAATGCCGTGTGACATGCTTTTATTATTTTATTGTTTCTTTATAAAAAGGCATAAAAATCAGCCCATTTGTACAGCCTGACCTTAGAAAATGCTTGTCATGACATACATGTGATGATAGCATGATTGCATACTAGGAGAGTCTCGAAAAATTTACAAAAGTAGGTATTGTACCTAGAGGTATAACAAATTTGATTTAAGCCTCGAACTAGATCAAATAGGAATTTTAAGGTGAGATTAAGAGCTTCACAGTCCATGGATGACTCAAAATGGCAATTCGGAGTTTGAGGATCAATTTGGAATCAAATCGAAATTTTCACTATCTAGGGGTAAAATGGTCATTTTCCACCTAGGGACAAATGGGAATTTTTAGAACAGATATTTTTACCCCATTTGACTTATTGGAGTATGATTTGAGATTGAAAAGTGAAAAAAATTGTGATCCCAGTATTTTTCTAAGCATAAGGGTAATATGGTAATTTTGCCATTCCAAGGGAAAAATTGTAATTTTACACACCCGACACTTGTCCAGCACATGAATTTTACCCAATTTTATCATGGATAATTGAAGGGATTTATATGGTGGAAAGAGAAAGCTTAATAGTTAAGAAATAAAAATGGGCCAATGAAATGGTGACACGTGGCATGTTAATATCCTTTTTTTTTTAGCTTTAAAATCAGCAAAAATCAGCCTATTTTCTTCATTATGGCCAGCCAAAGCATGAAGTGAAGAAGAACAAAGAAAGAACAAAACCTAGGTGAGAAAATTGAAAAAAAAAAGTGTGGGATTTCAAGGAATTAAGCTAATAAAGGTAAAATTTCTTGATTTTAACTTGTGATTTACACTACCCATGCTTTCTTTTTCACTTTCTATGGTTAGATTTCATGTTTTCATGGTAAATTCATGGTTGGTTGGAATGGGTATGGAGAGAGAAAGAAGTTAGATTGATTTGATTCTAAGTTATGTTAGTGTTTTTGGTTAGTTTATCATGTCTAGAAACAAATCAACAAGAAAAATTCATTTTTCTCCCATTACCCATCATTGGCCAAATTTTCTAGGGAGGATATTGAGGCTGAAATTGATGATATTTCATGATATTTTGGTGGTATTTAATGATTGGTAAGGCTAGAAATTTAATGGAAAATTTTGGCATGAAAATCTGAATTTTTACCTAATGTATAGACATGTGCGATTTATGGTTCAGACTGATAAATTGAATCATATTCACAGTCATTGAGGTATTTTAAGTATAATTGGAGTGTGGACAGTGAAAGAAATCGATTTGGAGTTAAATTGGAAGTTTTAGCCAATTACACCGAAAATAGTGCGAATTAGGTCGAATATTGTATTTAAACGGCTATTCGGACATTTTTGCATTCCATATCATGCATTAGTAGTCTAAATTAGTTTAATTTCGATTTAGTACCAATGTAGTAAGTTTCTCGATTTTGTACTATGTCTAAGTGGTGAATCCTCCGATAAAGGCAAGGAAATTGTATCTGAGGATCGGTAGTCAGAGTACTCTAGAAATTCGACTCCCGAAATAGTGAGTAACCTTATCATCATTTTAATTATCTAAAGTATGTTTTAACTCGATTTTGTGAAATTTTATGAAAATGAGTTAAATGACAAATTTTAGGTTTTATAAACAAAAATGTGTTTAAATGAAAATACTTTATAAATTGTCTTGAAACGAAATAACGATTTTGAAAATAGAGTAATTGGAGACCACTGGTATGTTGTAAATTTATGATTGGAAATTGATGGTTTATGTTATATTGTTATTGTGTTGGCATGACTGGTTGGGCTGTGTTTTATGAATTGTATGAATTATTTTATTTTACCCTTGTAGGTTGGGTAGTATTATATTAGCTCTATCATGCTGTTAAAATTTTATTATATGGTGGGTTTAGCTTGCTGCAGTAGGCAGATTCTGTGAACCAGCCTATTAGAGGGGCACGAAATTCGGATATAAATATGTACGTCGGTCGAAGAGGCGCGTAGGGTATCTCCTGAGGTATGGACAGAGTTCACGTCACGCCGAACCACCTCGTGATGATGAACTCCACTAATGCCAAGGAATGGTTGTGTTTTTCAAACTAAAAATATGTTTACGTGTATACGAACTTTTTAATAGCCTTGACGGACTCGGTTAGATGCCTCGGCCAAGGTATCCCCGAGAATGATTTTGGCAGGAGCCAAGCTTTTAAGATACTCATAAGCCATGTTGAATATTTAAATGAAATGAATATTTATGTTATGAAATACATATTGAGATGAAATATTTTAATTGTCTCCCTTTACTTGACTTTAGATATTTCAGATGATGTTTGTTTACTCACTAGGATTATAAAATCTCACCACTCTCATTTCCACCCATTTTAGGTTCAGATCAGGCTGTAGATAGCTGAGTTCATCGAGAACTACCCTTGGATTTGCATTCCTTCAAATTGTAAGTTCACAGTCCTCTTTACTTTTGCTTATTCGGGGGCCCACTGGTCATTGTAAATTAAATTAAATACTTTGGTTTATTGCATTATAGTATGTATGAATTTACTTTGCCTTTATGCTACAAAAATTATCTACGTATAACTCTAGAAATATTGTTTAATAAGAAAATAGAATATTTCACTTAATATTTATTTTATTTTCTTATTATATCCAAATAATCATAATTTCGTTTTAAACGAATGTTTTAGACATCCAAATTTATTTTTGATTTTGAAATATGTGTTCTGCACTTATATACTACATTATTGGCTGGTTTCAAAATTTCAGAAAAAATTACCAAAATGCCCCTGTGAGGAAAATTTTATTTTTCTATTGTTTTGAATTGGAAATAGTTTATAATCTCTCAAAACATGATTTTAGCAACTAATACTCATGGGGGAAGCGAGAAAAACTGATGTTAAGTCTTGCGAGGTTTCGATTGACATTTCGGGTAATGAATGTCTATCGAGACATCGCGACGGTTGTCACGGGCTCGATGGGAGTTCCGGGTCGTGACACCATCTCTCCCATAGTGATCAGCCAAACCAGAAGAGAAGAGAAGAGAAACCAAGGAAAAACAAACCCTAGGTGGGAAAAATCAAAGAGAAAGTGTTGGAATTCAAGGATTTGATCAAGCAAATGTAAAATTTCTTTGATTTTGCTAGTGATTTACCTTACCCATGCATTTTCCCTTAATTTTCATGGTTAAATTACATGTTTTCATGACGAATTCATGGCTGGTTGGAATGGGTATGGAGAAAGAATGATGTTAGATTGATTTGATTCTAAGTTATGTTAGTGTTTTTAGTTAGTTCAGCATGTTTAGAAACAAAACAACAAGAAAGAATCCATTTTCCCCATGAACCTTCAATGGCCGAACCCTATGTGAAGTGTAGAAGTAATGAATTGATTTTGTGATCAAGTGAATTGGTTGAAAAATTGATGAAATGATGATTTATGGTGAGAAAATGGAATGGGAAAATTTTTAGTGATAATGCACCACAATGGCCGAAATTTTCAAGAAGAATTGTAAGGGTTGTTGGGCTAAATTTTAGATTATTGGAATTGTATTTAGTGAATTGAAGTATTAGAAATGAAATGGAGCAATTTGGAGCCAAATCGAACACAATTGTCATTTAACCGGGGTAATAGGCCGAATTAGATCAGCACCGCATTCAAGCGGTAGTCGGATAAGTTGCATATCATATCATGCATATACACTGAGCCTGAATTGATTTTATAATGGTCAAGCATTGATGTGGTGAATTATGTATTGTACATTGTGGATAGGTGGTGAGTAAATTACACTGGTAAAAGTACAGAGATTGTGCTTAGAGACTGGGATTAAGAGTACATCGACTCTTAGAACTGTGAGTAAACTTATTATCGTCTTAATTATCCAGAGTAGTTTTATACAATTTTGTGATTTTATGAAATTTCGGATGTAAAGACATTTAACAGCCTTGACGGACTCGGTTGGAATAACCCTCGATCAAGGTATCCCTGATAACTGAGTATGAGAATGATTTTTTTGGCACGAGCCAAGCTTTTCAGGAAATCATAAGCCTAGTTGTTTATTTGGTTGAAATGAGTTGAAAGGTAATAAAATTAAAATATGATGACTTATTTTAATTCGTCTCCATTTACTCGCCTTTAGATAGTTTATATGGTGTCTGTTTACTCACTGGGATTTTATAATCTCACCAACCTCATTTCCTCACATTTCAGGCTCAGGAAATTCCATAGTTAGCTGACTTTGACAAGGACCTTCATTTGGACTTGAATCGGCAAAAGCTGTAGGTTTTCAGCTTTCGATGCATTTTGGTTAGATGTGGGCCCACGTGTCACTGTAAAAGTAATTTTATGCTTTGGTTATTTGCTTTATAGTATATATGAATATAATTAACTTTTACGTTATAAGAATTATTTACCAATAGCTTTATAAAAATTATTTTACTAGAAAATAATTTATTTTATTGAATATTTTTATTATATTCAAATGGTCAAATTTTCACTTCAAATGAACGTTTTAGATACTTAATTTGTTTTTAAATCACTAAAAATATATTTTCTGCTTACCTACTACATTTTTAACAAGTTTTGAGATTTTCAACGAAAAATGACGAAAATGCCCCTATGAGCCAGAAAACAAAATGTTATGTTCTGATTTGGAAATGACTCGTAATCCTTCGAATTATGATATTTGATAACTATTGCTCACCGGGGAAGTGCGAAAGCTGATACGAGAGCCTTACGAGGTTTCGATCGGTATTCAAGGTGAAGAATGTTTGTCGATGCTTCGCGGCGATTGTCACGGGCTCGATGGGAGTTTCGGGTCGTGACATGATCCATCAGTATAGTATAGTTTTTTTTTATCTCAATCATGTCTGAAACAAGTGAATCCAGACCTCAACCTCCAATCCATACTTCATCACAAACAGCCTCTCAGATTTCACCCATCGGAGATCCTTAATCTCCTTACTACCTCTATCATATTGACCATCCAGGTTTAGTCATAATCAACCCTAAACTCACCACTAATAACTATGTGGCATGGAGTAGATCATTTTTTATTACCTTGTCCATCAGAAACAAAATGGGATTTATAAATGGATTTGTACCAAAGCCTAATGTAATGGACCCCTTATATCCATCATGGATTCGATGCAACAATCTTATTGTTGCTTGGTTACTTGATTTTATCACTCCTCCAATTACATCGACCGTTTTCTATATGGACTCTGCCATGGATATTTGGAACATATTAAAACAGAGTTTTGCACAATCAGATGATACCAGGGTCTATAACCTGCAATATACCTTAGGCAATATAACCCAAAGAACCAAATTAGTAGATACATACTACATTGAGCTTAAGGGAGTTTGGGAGGAATTAAGAAATTACAGACCTTCACCTTATTGTGAGTGTGGCAAATGTAGTCCAGAATGCTTCAAGAAATACTATGACCAATATCAAAAGGATATGGTCTTTAGATTCTTCAATGGACTAAATGAATCTTTTTCAGCTGTCAAGTCCTAGATAATATTGATGGATCCCATACCAGCATTAGACAAAGTATATAGTTTGGTGTTGAGGGAGGAAGCTCAAAGGAACCTATTGTTTCAAACACAACCTGTTTTAGAATCATCTTCTATGTTAACCTCTACTAATGGGAAGGAAAAAGTCAAGAAGATCTAGTATGTTCTCAGTATGGGAAGAAGGGTCATACTAAGGAGAAATGTTATAGACTGATTGGATTTCCAGAAGATTTCCAGTTCACTAAGACCAAGACAGGTTATAAGAAAGGGAAATTAGTGGCAAACAATGTTACTCACACAAATAAGGATCAATATGCAGAGATACAGCCAGATCAAGATGATGAAACAACTAGTAATGGTTTTGTGTTTCAGCTAAATGTCATCAAACAGCAGGTCAGCAAGCTTTTTGAACTCTTGAATGAGAATGGAATCACATGTACTGATGGTAAGAATCCTTCACAAAACAGTCACCAAAGCAGATCATCCTTAGTCAATTCAGCCTTTGCAGGTACTATCTCAAATCACCATTGCTTTAATACTCCAAATAACATGCCACATAAGTTCAAACAAATCAATGCTTCCTTGTTTAAACAAGATACCTAGATAATAGACTTTGGAGCTACTTATCAAATTTGTCACTCTTTAAATAAGTTCATTTCAGCTAAACCAGTTAGTAATTACTTTGTTCATTTTCCAAATAATGGTAAAACCCTTGTTTCTCATATAGGAACATGAAATTGTCACCCTTATTAGTGTTTAAGAATGTTCTTTGTGTTCCTAGTTTCATATTCAATCTCATATCAGTAGGAGAGCTAACCAAATCAAAGAAAACTTGCCTATTTTTCACTGATAAGTATTGTGTTATTTAGGATCTCCCATCTTGGACAGTAACTGGGGTAGTTAAAGCATCTTCGGGTTTGTACATGGTGCAGGATAGCAACATTAAATAAGATCTGTCTCAGTTTTCTTTTCAAAAACTAGTTAAAAACTCTTTTGCCTTTTCTGTCAATTCCTCCAAATCAAAATACAGAGACTCTGATCTGTGGCATTTTAGATTAAGGCATGCCCCAATAGAAAGGATCAATGTATTACACAAAGATTTTTCTGAAATTGATTGTTCAAGTGATTTGTTATGTGAAATTTGTCCAATTGCAAAGCAGAAGAAATTGCCATTTCCAATACATATACAGAGTTCAAAAATTGCCTTTGAATTGGTACATATGGACATATGGGTCCATATGAGGTTCCAACTATAAACGGTCATTGGTATTTTCTGACCATTGTAGATGATTTCACTCGTTTTACATGGATTTATTTGATGAGAAATAAGTTTGATGTGTCAAGTATTGTGTATGTTTTCAACAATTTGGTTCAAAAACAATTTGGCAGTTTTATAAAATGTTTAAGAACAGATAATGGTAGAGGGTTTAACCTTACTGATTTTTATGCTGAAACTGGTATCACACATCAATTATCCTGCACTGGTACACCACAGTAAAATGGTGTTGTGGAGAGAAAACATCAACACATTCTAGCTATGGCAAGGGCTCTAAAGCACTAGTCAAATGTTCTATTAAGTTTCTGGGGAGATGCAGTCCTCATAGCCATTCACATTATAAACAGAGTACCAACTAGGGTCCTGCAGAACAAATCACCATATGAATTGTTATTTCAAAGGCTTCCTTCATATGATCATTTCAAAGTTTTTGGTTGTTTGTGTTTTGCTTCCACATAAACACAACACAGAAAGAAGTTTGACAACAAGGCTAGTAAATGCATTTTCATAGGATATCCAAATAATATCAAAGGGTACAAATTGTATGATCTTCAAGCACAAAGAGTTCTAATATCCAGGGATGTTGTTTTCCATGAAAACGTTTTTCCATTTCATTCATTAAAGCACAGCACACAAGATTTTACATTTGATCAAACACTTGGTGTGCATGCAACTCCTTTTGATTTTTCTGAGCCTAATTGCAAGAATTCTCAATCTTTTGATCACAACCAAGTTGAATTACCTTCTGATATACCTTTACCAGATCTAGAACAGCCTACCACATCACAAAACGACCATTTATCCCACAATTCACCTTCCACTAGCAGTCTGCCTTCTAGTAACAGTATTAGTCAAACAAAAACAGTCCAATGTACAAATTCAGATCAACCTATTAGGAGAAGTTCAAGAATAAAACACCTACCAAAATACTTGGAAGCCTATCAAATTGATCTACCTTCATGCAACAGTACTGTCACAAACTATCCTATAGCCAATTATGTTTCACATCATAATCTGTCACTTGCTCACAAAGCATTCACAATTTCATTGACAAACATACAAGAGCTTAAAACTTACCATCAAGCTTTGATACATTCACATTGGAGAGATGCAATGGCAGCTAAACTGCAAGCTTTAGAAGACAATGGTACTTGGAACATAGTACCATTGCCAGTTAATCATCATTTTGTGGGTTGTAAATGGGTGTATAAAACCAAGTTAAATGCCAAAGGAGAAGTAGAAAGGTTCAAAGCAAGACTTGTTGTAAAAGGTTATAGTCAAGTTGCTGGTTTTGACTACACAAAAACCTTCAGTTCAGTGGCTAAACAGTCAACAGTCAAAATCTTCTTGGCTTTAGCAGTTACAAACAACTGGTCATTATCACAGTTAGGTGTTAACAATGCATTTTTGCATGGAGATTTACATGAAGAAGTGTACATGGACTTACCTCAAGGATATGTGGTTAAGGGGGAGTATCCTGATGGCTTAAAATTAGTATGCAGATTGCACAAGTCCATATATGGACTTAAACCAGCTTCCAGGCAATGGAATGCCAAACTCACATCATCTATCCTTCAATATGGTTTCAAGCAATCAATGTCAGACTACTCATTATTCACTATGCAATCAAATGGTGGTGAATTCACAACTTTATTGACTTATGTTGATGATAAACTAATTGGAAGCACATCTATTCAAGCTACAACAAAGATTAAGGATCACCTTAGATTACAATTTAAACACAAAGACCTAGGAGCTGTCTAATACTTCCTAGGAATTAAAGTAGCAAGATCACCACAGGAGATTTCAATATGCCAGAGAAAATATGCTCTTGACTTGCTAGAAGAATATGGAATGCTTAGAGCTAAACTTGTATCAACGCCCATTGATTACAACACCAAACTAAGCAAGGTAAGTAAAGAAGAAGAAGCAATAGATCCCATAAGATACAAATAGTTGGTTGGGAAACTTCTTTATCTTAGATTCACTAGACCTAACATCTCATATGCAGTACAAACATGAGCGCAATTCATGGATAAACCAGAAAATGAGCATTATAAAGCAGCATGCAGAGTATTAAGATACTTGAAGAAAGCACCAGGTCAAGGAATCTTGATGAAAGCAAACTCAAACCTGAAGATCACAGCATATTATGATAGTAACTGGGCAGGGTGCCCTGACACTAGGAAATCCATTACTGGTTATTGCATATTTATTGGAGAATCCTTGGTGAGTTGGAAATCCAAAAAGTAGTAGGTGGTGGCCAGGAGTTTAATTGAGGCAGAGTATAGATCCATGGCATTTACATGCTGTGAAATCCTTTGGATTAAAGATTTGTCAGCAGACTTTGGAATTGACCACAAAGATGCAGTAAAGCTCTACTGTGACAACCAGTCATCAATCTATATCAACAAAAATCCAGTTTTCCATGAGATAACAAAACATATTGAAGTTGATTATCACTTCATTTGGGAAAAAATTGTGAATGGCACAATAAAGCCTACTTATATTCCAACAACTCTGCAAATTGCTGATGCATTTACAAAAGCATTACAACCAGGTCAATTTCAGAGATTGTTATGCAAGATGAACATTCACAATGTTCATGTTTCCTCTTAAGGGGGAGTATTAATCAGGAAAGCTGATCATGAATGATTTCAATGTAGCAGAAGAATAAGAGCAACAAGGTTGCCACTAGAAAACTGCTACTTGTAAATAGCAAAAGAAGAATAAAGATTGAAAAAACGCACCATTTCATTTTTGCCAGAAAGAAGACAATGAGAATTTCGATACTACACCGTTTTAGTTGATACTAAAGGATGTAAATAATTAATAGCCGTTAAGTTAGTTAATAGCAAGATTAGTTACAGCTTTTTGTCTTTTTCTTCTTTCCTGATTTATGGATGTATATGTACAGACCTTTTGGTATTCTTTTTGTGAGTGAAACTGAAATCATTCCTTAAATATTTTCTACCTATCAACCATATTTCATCAATGTACAGTCTTTTGGTGGCATGTGTTTGGCTTCTTATGATTTTGTCCCGTGCTTTCGAGTGGTTGGGATTTCTTTTTGTACAGGTTGTGTGTATTTTGGGGAAGGGAGGTTTCTTACCTCCAGGTGGTGTTTGGTCCTTCTGGATTCCCACTTAAAGGAGGTTATAGATGATCTGCGTCTTTTGTAATTTACAAATTTCATATTGGAAAGAAGTTTAGCTTTTCAAAAGAAAATGCGAGTAATTCCAGCTTTAGTGGTTAAGGCCTTAAATTCTGATTTATTCCGTTCCTTCCGTCCTGTATACTGAGTCATCACCACGTCTAATTTCAAATTGGCCTTTGAAGCCGCATTAGTCTCGGTAACAATTGGCAAGATAGCATCAATCACAAGTACTTTTCCATTATCTAGAATGGCTTTGCAACAAATTTTCAACAGCCCGAACAATGATCATCACCACAAAATTTGCAGGTTATTTCATTAATTTACTATCCGATTTCTTAAAACAGTTTATTGACTAAAAAATTAAATATATTCATTCCAATGAAGGAACGCCAGAATATTGCATGACTTATATTGAGCATTTCCAAATTGTATACAGTGTAATATATATATATAGACACACACACACACACACACATAATTGGACCGTTGAAGGGGAAAGAGAGCTTGTTACTATTTTTGTTTTCTTTTCAAGTGTGATCGATCATTTATTTTAATCTGTTTTTTTTAACATATTCTAAATTTGTCTTAAGTTTATTAAAAAAATAAGTTTTGGCTTATGAAACAATTTTAGGACGGAGAGAAATAAATTTCGATTTAAGAAACAATTTTATAATTGAGAGTATGATGGAAATATATTAATATCCCGCAACGTCAGATTCACCACAAAATTTCTTTTCACATTGCTCTCTCCTTTATCCTTTAATCAAAATCAAATCTAAAAAACTTGAGGCTCATTAAAAGCATAAATCTACCTTGGCTAGTGATCGATCTTCGCCGAAGAACTCTTCTTCTATCTTCCTCTCGTTTTTCTCCAACTTCCTACGACTGAAATACTCAAAATTTCCCAAAAGCGTCAAACTCGAAAACTTTAGCCTATTGTGTGTTTTTTGTTCCTAGGGCTTGCATGTTATGTAGTCTATTGTGTGTGTTACTTAATGCTAGAGGAAGGGGTTTTTCTTCCCTTCAATCCCAACCCTTAGGGGAAAAAGGAATCATATTTATTCGATTCTCTTTCCTGTTTTTTGTTCATTATATTTTTGTTCTTTTATATTTTTTTATGAGATTTTTTGGGATCGAATCTACAAGAGATCTTATCCTTGTTTCTTTTTCTTTTCCGAAATTTTTAAGTTTTTTTTTTCAATTTTGTTTTTTTTTTTTTTGTAATTTTTGATTTTTTACTATTGTTTTTGTTTTTTTTCATTATATCAGATTTATTATAATTTAGACTGCCGAACTCAAAAACTAATTAGTCCATTAAGCCCTAATTAGCCCAATCTTGACCCAAATAAAACAAACTTAGAAACTTTTTTTTCACTATAAAATTTAACCCAAAATGTAATATTGAGAGACTTAAAAAAAACAAATATCCAGTGTAATTCCTGATGAGGTAATTGCAAACAATATTTATAAGACTAGTGTTAATGTTTATTAAAATTGTATTATTGCATACGTTTATCTCCAAAAGCTCTTATTAAATATCTCCAAAAGTCGAAGAACTCTCCTTCTATCTTCCTCTCGTTTTTCTCCAACTTCCTACCGACTGGAATACTCAAAATTCCCCAAAAGCCTCAAACTCAAAAACTTTAGCCTTTTGCGTGTTTTTTGTTCCTAGGGCTTGCATGTTGTGTAGTCTGTTGCGTGTGTTACTTAATGCTAGAGGAAGGGGCTTTTCTTCCCTTCAATCCCAACCCTTAGGAGAAAGAGGAATCGTATTTATTCGATTCTCTTTCCTGTTTTTTGTTCTTTTATATTTTTTTTTTTGAGATATTTTGGGATCGAATCTACAAGAAATCTTATCCTTGTTTCCTTTTCATTTCCCAGATTTTTAATTTTTTTTTCAATTTTGTCTTTTTTGTAAATTTTTATTTTTAAGTATTATTTTTGTTTTTTTTTCATTATATCAGATTTACTATAATTTAGACCGTCGAACTCAAAAACTAATTAGTCTATTAAGCACTAATTAGCCCAATCTTGACCCAAATAAAATAAACTTAGAAACTTTAAACTCAAACTTAGTCTTATCAATAAAACTTCCCAAACCAATGTATAGGGGAAAAGGGATCAGTGACACCTGTATGCATCCAGCAGAACAATCATGTCACCGAGACACCTGACTACAACCCAAGATCTCACAAGTCTTTTGGAGCAAATCCCTTGGTTCTCTGTACCTTTCATGATTTTACAGTTCCAAGCCATCAATCAAAAGATATCATACATCCTACAAATCATGTCCAAAGAAAACCAGCATGACATCTTTCTCTGCTCTATAGCAGCAGTTCCTCTCGCTGATAATCAATCTCAAAGAATCTGAAGATCCAAATATCTGTATAATCACATGATGACATTCTTCTCTGCAGTTTACTATTACCAATAAAATAATAGAACAAGAAAATAAACAAGATTCTGCCACGATGACCAAACCATCATCTTCATATGTTGGATTTGTGATTTTGAAAGGTGCAGAAGCAATCAACCCAAGAACCGGCACCCAATACCACGGAACAAGAACGTTTGACCCATCAATCTGTTCTAGGAGGGGGAAGCAAAAAGTAAACATGCATTTATTCCTCCAAAACCAAAAGAATTGGACAATACAGCTCTAACTGGCATTTCCTTTGAAGCAGTCAAAGGCATGAAAGCATTGTTAAATATGGGCAGAGGCGGTCCAATAAGTTTAAAAATCTAAAATGAAATATTCAAATGAAGTTTTTTTTATTGAAATTAAAAAAAATTAAAATTTTATTCTTTTAACTTTTTGAGATGTAAAATTTTTAATTAAACTTTTATAATCAAATTCTTCTAATATAATATAAACTCTAAATTAAAGAAAAAAAATCTGTAAAGATTAGAACAATAATACCTAATTGTTGAATGCTTATTGCAAACCGCAAATGAGGCTCACGATTTTATGAAGATAATAAAAGAATAGACTTCTTATGTATTTTTTAGAGAAAAATTGAAGTTAAAGGAATGAAGCACAAATGAGAAAAGAAAAATTCAAAAATAGATATTATACATTGAAAAAAAATAATTGGTTTTATATATAGGAAAAAAAATAGCTGTTGGAAATCATTAAATAAGTTGATTGGAAATAAGAGAAATAAGTGAGAAAAAAATAGTTGTTGGAGATCAAATAGATATGACAGTTAGTTGATTGGAAATAAGAGAATATAGTTGAAAATTAATAGCATTCTAGAAATAAAAAAGTGATAAAAAATTGAGATTTATTAGGCACATAATTAGAAAAGTGAGAGAACAAATAATTTTATTAATTATTTTTTACTTTTATATATTTTTTTAATTTTTATATATTTTTAATATAATTAATTATATTATAATTATTATAAAATTATAAATTCTCTCTAAATTTGAGACCTCTCCAAATTGGGGACCTAAAAGTCCTTGCTTGGGTGGCTTCACCCAAGGGCCGGCTCTGAATATGGGATCTGGTTTAGCAACATTAAATATTATATATATATATATATATATATATATATATATATATCAATTCAAGGCTTATTCAATGCAAACTATCAATACATTTCTTACTCGATACAAACTATGAAACCACTTATATGATGTAAGAGTCCAACTACTTGAAGAACTCCATGACCCAGAAGTTACAAACAGAACACTCATATCTGATGCCAGCGAATCCAGCTTTAGTTGCCAAGGCTTCGAATTCTGGTTTGGTCCGTTCCTTCCCTCCTGGATTCTGAGTCATCATAAGCACATCCATCATCGAAGTGCCTCTCACAAAAGCATTAGCCTCGGGTACAATCGGGAGGACAGCATCAGCCACTATAACTTTTCCATCATCTGGTATGGCATTGTAACAATTCTTCAACAGCTTCAAACAATGTTCATCGCTCCAATCATGAAGTATCCACTACAAAATTTTTTGCAAGTTAATTATGTCATTAATTTGTTAGCTCATATTTCAGCTTCTACTTTTCTGCAACTTTTGATGAAGCAAATAACAACAAAATCGAGCAAGGAATGCGATAATCAAAAAGTGAAAATGGACTAGTAATTGATGATTTTTGGTGAAGAGATGATTGAATCTGTAACTCACAGTTGCATACGAGGGGAAAAAATTGTCTACAAATGATATCTTACCTTCATGAAAATGGCATCTCCTTTAGGAACACTTTTAAACATATCTCCCCCTACATGTTCAACGCCTGTAATTTTTTGTTGATTGTCCTGTTAGTGTACAGGCAGAGTATACCAAAGCAAGTAGAAAAAATATGCCATTTTGTATCAATTATGAAATATGTTTGATGAAATTAACTGAAATCCCAAAATGCAGAAACCATATGTAAGCTATAAATTGGTTTTTGAAAAAATTTGCAATTTCAAACGATTCAGTTATCTTTCTTTTAAACACAAAATTACAAGATTCGCTGCCTGTTTATGGTGTCATATTTGTAATACACAGGACTAATGCAATTGCATTAAATTGGACGAACGAGGAAGGGAATGCATTAGGAACAATTATCTAAGCATTTACTCTCACATTCTGGATTGAGGTAAGTTGTTACCAGGATAGGCCGGGGCATGTTGTATAACATGAGGCAAGTCAAAATTAATACCCCTAATAGAGGGGTACTTGGAAGTGATAATGCTGAGAGTGACTCCTAGACCACCGCCAACATCAACCACTCGGTTGAGCTGCTCAAAACCCTTGTAAGTCTCCAGGATCTTCTTCACGATTATAGTCGTGTGATTGATCATTGCAGTATTGAAAACTTGATTGAACCTTGGGTCCTTGCCAGGGTATTCAAATGCGTTTGTTCCATGGACTCTGTCAAATGGAATTCCTCCTTCCAGAATTGCATCCTTCAGCTGGGACCTAGCCGTACATTAATACATATGAGAATCAACAATGCATTGAATAAAAAATAGATTTAAAGTAATATTTTACATATATACTTCACCCTCTTCGCCACAAGTTTTAATGCTCTATTTGAGAATCACGCTACATGAAATACGCACATATTAGCTATTGAAAAACCAAAACATTAGAAGTTCAGCTGCCTATAATTGAAAATATATTCCGAATCTCAACTGACCCTGCGGACAATAAAGTTCCAAGTAGACAAGAAACAGAGCAAAAGTTAATGGAGGACTAAGAACAATGGCTTCATCTAGTCAAGAAAGGAAGAGAGAGAGAGAGAAGAAACACACCAACTATCAAGGAAGACCTTGTCCTGAAGCAAGGACATCAGGGGGCCTAATGATACACCATCTTCATTTGGAACAAAGAATTTGGAAACAGGCGTCAAACTATAGAGCCTCTGAGGATTGTTACCCTGTTCATCATCAGCTACAGAGCAACCAACAATATTATGGCTGGCTAAAACTCTAAGTAGGCGGTCCAGCATCGACGGCGCGTCTGGATTCTTGGTACGTAACTGGGCTGCTATCTCCTTTGGGGAGAGCTTGGCATCTGGACCCGCTTTGGCTATAATCTCAAAGAGTTGAAGCTGAATGGCTGCATGCATAGACATGGGCAGCGCATTAGAGGTGACAATCTGAATGGCATATGAAAAGCTTTCTTGATTCTGCTCCGCCGAGGATTCCATTGGACTGCAAAGCTTTTTTTTTTTTTTTTCTCTCTCACTGAAATTAACTTGGATCTGTGGAATTGTGAAGGGTGACAGATAAAAATGGAGGGCGACTCTCACCGCAAGTTTGGAATGACTATGATAGCTAGTGGCCTAATGCCAGTGCACACTTTCCTCCAAAAGCAACAAAAGATAATTGAGAGAGGGGCCAATGAAAAGACAGGCTTCGTGATTTTGCTTGGCGCCAAAAGTTACGCGGGAACCAGGTTTATGTAGGCCACTGCCAAGGCCATTCCATTATAGTGTTTGAGAATTGAAATGTGCCTATGTGCACGTGATACAATAATATATGTAGTGATAATTGTGTTTATTATGTTTTTTATTTTATAATTTTTTTAAATAAGAATTAAAGTAAATCAATATATTAAAAATTACATATATAAAATGTTATAATCAATAGTAAAAAATGTAAAACAATGTTATGACAATTTGTAATTTTGTATATTGATTGTTTAGTTTGATTACAAAAAGCAATGTCTATAAATAAAAGTAAGTATAAGATTTTGACAAAGCTCCACAAAAGATGTACTGTTTTACGTCTTTTTGAAGCAATGCGTTAATGTTTTGTCTGTACTCTAAGCATAAATAAAAAATATAGTGATAATATAAAATAAAACATGAAACTTTGTGACTAAACAATTATTTAAAACTAATAGTAGTTGATATTGGGCTTGGAACTATAGAACTTCATATTAAGGATATTGGGTATTTTGCTTGGAATTATAGCATTACAAATCTAGGATAATTAATTAAGTAGTGGATATCAAACAGATATCACGACATATCAAAAATATCAGGCATTATAATTGGAACTATAGCACCTCAGATCAAGGAGATCAAGCATTATGCTTGGAAACATAGCACTAAATCAAGAATATAATTAAGCAGCATCAAGGATGTAGATACCCCATTTTGTTTAGGTTGTCTATTGAATTTTGAAAAAGATAATAAATAATAAGATATAAAATAAAAAGAGATAAATATGAAAAGGATAAGGATTTTTTTTTTAAGTGGGGGAGAGGGGATTCGAACCCTACTGATTAAGCACCAACCAATGAGTTAAATGCTCGGCATATGAAAAGGATAAGGATACATGTACAATAATCCTAATCTTAAATGAACTGGGAAATCTGAAAAGAGATTAAGTTAGGTTGAATTAAAACTCAATAAACCAATTAAAGAAGGAATAGAACACATTGGTTATAATTAAATATACTTGAGCATCAGTGTCAAAAAAACATAGAAAGTGAAGGGTGAATACAGAGAGAAAAAATAGTTCTTCAGTTCTTAGGTTCTTAGAGTGTGCTTGGTTGGAGGGAACAGAATAGCGATTCCTCCGCTATTCTCATTTTTGAGATAAAACTGCATTTAGTCAAAATAGCCATTTCCAAGACCCCCTTTGTAATGGCTATTATGAATTGTTAAAAATAAGAAAAGAAGTTGATTAGACAAAAATCTCCTTTTACAATTTAAAAAATTATCTTATAAAATAATACTAAACTTATTTTTTCCCTCTTTTCCTCACTCCTTCTATTTCTAAAGCACGGAAGACACAATTTTTTACTTCATTTTAAAAAAAAAAGAAATGAAAATATTTAAATATTATTTAACTATAATAAACATTATAAAGAATATTATTTAATATTATTATTTGAGTATAATAAATGTAACAAAGAATATTATTTAATTAGTATTATTTAAATTTAATGAAGAATATATTTTATCTTTTAATATTAAATATTATTTAATTATAATAAAAGGTTTAATTATATCCTAATACAAAATATTATTAAATTATAATAAAAATATGTTTGTATTTTGGTGAAAATATTATTTAATTATAGTAAAAGGTATTTTGATTTTATTCCTTGAAATATTTTTATCTTTTAACAAAATAAATTTTTTAATTTTAATAAAAGGTATTTTTATCATTTACCACTTATTCCTTAATTATTCATAAAACTATTCCTGTCAACCAATCATTGGAATAAATCATAATAATAATTTCTATCTTATTCCATTATGATGAACCAAACTATATAATAACTATTCATTCCTTATTCTATTCCTATAGAATAATGATTCTATTCTCCATTTATTCCATTTTGCGAACCAAACGTATACTTAGGTTTCAATTTCTTTTAGATCTAGGAGAATCAATTTCGTATCTTTAGAAACTATTTTGATTAAAGGGAGAAATAAAAAGAAAGAGTGTTCTAGTTTCTTGAATAGGGTTTAGAGAAGTGCTCCCAATTCTTAGTAGTTCATGCTTGGTATTTGGATTTGTAGTTTGGTTTTCATTTTGGGTTTTTCAGAACAATTAGGTAAGTTTCTTTTTACATGATTTTAATTTTTATTTATTTATATATTTATTTATTTTTGAGTCTTTAAAAAATAGAAGTTCATATAATTTATGTAAATTCCCCAATGATGAAATTTCAAGAAAACCAAAAGTGGCTTCTTGAAAATTTCTAGTTGAGAATATTTCAAAATTCTACTATAAGCGTTTGGAGATTTTAGAAAATTATCAATACAAAAGGATTTACATAAATTTTTTTAAAAAGATAAAATTATAGAATTAAATAAATACATTCTCCAATGATGAAATCTCAAAAAATCCAAAAGTGGTTTCTTGGGAATTTCTAGGTGAGAGAATTTTCCAAAATTTTACCATAAGTGTTTGGGAGATTTTGGGAAATTTTCGATATCAAGAATTTTTATTTATTTTGAAAAACTAATAAAATAAAAGATAAAATTAAAGAATTAAATAAATAAACTCCAATGATGAAATCTCAAGAAAACCAAAAGTGACTTCTTGAGAATTTGTAAGTGAGAGAATTTTCCAAAATTTTACCATGGGCTTGGGTGATTTTGAAAAATTTTCAATATCAAGAATTTTTATTTATTTTGAAAAATTAATAAAATAAAAATAGAAAAGAAATAGAATTAAGTATTGAACTAGATTTAATAAGACTTAAAGGACACATAACTGATAGGGTACCAAGTAAATGGATGTTGTGGGGTACTAATACCTTCCTCACATGTAAAGGACTTTCGAACCTAATCTACTTTGTAGACTAGAATCAATTATTAATGAGCTTAAGTAAAGCCTAGGACCTCATAAAAAAATAGATTCATTTGGATTGTCAATCACACCTAAACAAAAAATATTGATAACGACTCCTTTTTAAGTCAAACTATTGAGTTATAGGACTCACCATGTTATGATAGCTTGGTGACTCCATTGGGGACATTAGAAAGTCGAGCCAATAGTATGTTATATTGGGATAAGCGTCAATTAGGATTGGTTAAGGCTTAATTTCAATAATATAACAATATCATTCATGTTGATGTTAGTTATGTTGAATCATTCATAAATAAATGGAAGAAAATATAAAAAAATATATTTAATCATAATTAAAAATAGGGTAGGTAGGTAAGAGAATGAAACATTTAGCTACACAAATGTATATAGGTACATATAGAAAATAAAAAATATGATATAATATAAAATTATAAATATAAAATAGAATGATTGCTTTGGACTAATATCAATGACGGAATTTCATCCAAAAAGACAAAGAGTTGCTATTCTCGAGATGACTTTCCTAGGAACGGAATTCAATTAGGTTTTTTTTCGAAGTGTCAACATAAATCCTAATTTTATATTCCGATATTCTGTTGATTCAAGCAATTATCTTAAATTCATAAAGAAACAAATTCACATAATATTCCATTTAAAATTAAAATTGATATGATTATTAATTAATTTAAACAATGATTGTCAATAAAAGATTAGTTGTTTATTCAATAAAAAATAGTTCAATAAAATAAAATAATATTAACTCAAAATATTAATTAAAAATTATCTATTCAAATAGAATGTTTCTTAAAAAAAGATATATCGTAAAAATCAATTAGGTATTTAGTTACATTAAAATATTAAATATATTGTTATATAAATCAACAAAATTATATTTATAAACACATATATTTAAATAAAATGTTTCTTTAAAAGACATATAGTAAAAAAATAAATGAATTATTTAATTATATTAAACTATTAAATATATAAAAATTGTAATCAACAAAATTATATTTATAAACGCGCTTATATGACATCATTCATAATTTTATTTTGGCATAGCATATAACACATATATTTTGTTAATGTGACGAGAATTTCAATGATAGGAGTTTCTCAAGAGACTTATAGAGATGAGTTCTTCTGAGAGTATTCCTAGGTGGAGAAAACTTCTAGACCTCACCAAAGCATTGGATGGTCTACGAATAATTTTTTCGATACAAGGTTTTCACTTTCCATCATTTAAAATAGGTAAATCATGACATCATAATTGCATCATGTGCAATCGTAAAACTGAAAAATCAACTTTAGTTTTTTTAAAAATATATATAATAATAAAAAAAACATAAAACTTGTAATAATAAATTAGAAATCAAGACTGTAAATTAGACATGTAAAATCAAGACTAAAAATAATATTAGCACAGGGGTGTTAATCATTTCTCATGCGTAATTGTACTCTCGAACTCACTCTAAAGCCCATAAACCAATTATCATTCTTTAGATAGACCTAAAGTTAATTTAAGACCTCGTCGATTAGAATCGAGTCAATAGATGACCAATCACACCTAGATAAAAAAAACTGATAACGACATCCAAATCACCACATCTAGCGATCAAGTTCCTGAACCTGCATGTTATGACACTATCTAAAAATAATTCTTATATACCATACACTGAAAACATTTGTCAAACCCTGTTCTATAAAATAATTACGACGTCATTTACATGCTCAATAGAATGTTTGCATATTTAGGAAGTTCGAGGAATCTTTAAAAGACGATATTGCCCCTGATGGTATCATTAAGTCGATTAATTCTCAAACTAATTCAAATAGGAATTTTAAGGTGAAATTAAGAGTTTCACAGTTCAAGGATGACTCAAAATAGTAATTCGGAGTTCAAGGATCAATTTGGAGTCAAATCGAAATTTTCACTATCTAGGGGTAAAATGGTCATTTGCCACTTGAGGATAAAATGGGAATTTTGAGAAAAGATTTTTTGGTCCATTTGACTTATTGGAGTATGATTTGAGGTTTAGAAGTGAAAAAGTTTAATTCCGGTGATTTCTAGAGTGTAGGGGTAAAATCGTAATTTTTTCAATCGCGGACAAAATTTGAGATTTTGAGAGAATTTAGATCACATTTGAAAAATTGGAGAATGGTATGAGTATAAGGGATGAAAAATATGTCTATGGGCAATTTTTCAGTTTTTGGGGTAAAAATGTAATTTTTCAATTTACGAGGGTAAAAGTGTAATTTTTAAAAATTTACTCCACCAAAACTTTGGAAAAGTCTAGAAATTTCATGGAAGACATGGATAAGTGAAGAGGATTGAGTGGTAGAAAAAGAAAGTCAAAAAGATGGCTAGAAAAAAATAAAATAATAAAATATTCAAAAGGTAAATAAAATAAGAATATTTTATTAAGCCTATTAAAAGGCTTGAAAATTCCAGAATTCTTCATTGGGATGGTCAGCCAAAACCAGCAGGAGAGAGAGAGAAATAAGAACAAACCCTAGAGTGAGAAAATTCAAAGAAAAAGTGTGATTTTTCAAGGAATCAAGTGTTTAAATGTATGATTTTTCAAGCTTAGCTTAAGATTTATCATTTCCATGCATTTCCCATCATTTTTCATGGTTGAATCATGTGATTTGAGGATGAATTCAATTCTGAAAAAATGGGTTAGGAGAGAGAAACTTGTTAGATTAATTTGTTTTTAAGTTATGTTAGTGTTTTAAGTTAGTTTAGCATATTTAGGAACAAAACAACAAGAAAAGAATTTATTTTCCTCCATTACCATTATTGGCCGAATTTTCTAGGGGAATATTGGCTGATGATCTTGATGTTTATTTGAGGAATTATGATGAATAATGATGAATTATGAGTCTAAAAAAATAATGAGAATTTTCGGAGAAAAAATATGAATTTTTACCCATTAGGGGTATTTTCGTAATTTGCTATCGAGATTGATAATTTGCACCACACTGAGGAACATTAAGTCAATTTGGGTGCAATTGAGGTATAGAAACTGAAAAAAATTAATTGGATATTAAATTGGACGCGTTAGTAATTTAATTGGGTAATAGGCCGAATTAAGTCAACATCGCATTTAAGCAGTAGTCGGATAAGTTGCATGTCATATCATGCATATATACCGAGCCTGAATTGATTTTATAATGGTCAAGAATTGATGTGATGAATTATGTATTGTACATTGTGGATAGGTGGTGAGCAAATTACGCTGGTAAAAGTACAGAAATTGTGCTTGAAGACTGGGATTAGGAGTACATAGACTCCTAGAACTGTGAGTGGACAATTTATCGTCTTAAATATCTAGAGTTATTATACTTGTTTGATGCTTTTATTGAATGGTGAGCTTAAATTATAAAATATTATGTTTTCCAATTAAAATATTTTGTTTAATAAAAAGGAGATTTATATTGGTTTTGAAATCAAATATTGTTTTGGGAAAATTGAGTATATGGAGACAGTGTTGAAATTTATGACTTTATATGTTATTGAAATTGGGGCTTATGACACTATGCTAGCATGATGGCTAAATTTTTGGGGTTGGCATGAAATATATGAATAGTTTTGGATTGGTCTCGGTAGACTGGATTACATTTTATTCTCCATATTATGCTACTAGAATTTTTATGGGTCTGGTGGTATATTAAACGGTCACTGCAGTGGTGGGGGTTTCCGTGGACTGCCTATTAGAGGGGCACGGTAACTCAATTATATATTTACCTCCGGGGGGAGATGTTGGATGAAGTATCTCCTGAGGTAAGATTTGAATGCACCTCACGGTCACTGCAGTGGTGGGGGTTTTCGTGGACTGCCTATGAGAGGAGCACGGTAACTCAATTATATATTTACCTCCGAGGGGAGATGTTGGGTGAAGTATCTCCTGAGGTATGATTTGAGTGCACCTCACGTTCGGGCCACCACGTGAGAGTGAGACTCAGCCAACGCCAAGGAACGGTTGTGTGTTAGATGTGAAAACATGTTTATGGGTATGGGTCATTGAACAGCCTTGGCGGTCTTAGTGGGATACCTTGACGAAGGTACCCGCGAGAATGATTCTGGCAAGGGCCAAGTTTAAGAAATTCATAAGCCTGAAAATTTTGATGAAAATAAATTGTTTAGTATAGATTGAAACGAAATTTGTGTTATGAACATTATTGAGATATAACATTTTTATATTGTCTCCATCTACTCGGCTTTAGAAGCTTTTGATGGTAATTGTTTACTCACTAGGATTATTTAATCTCACCCCTCTTCCTATCCATTTTTCAGGCTCAGGACAGTTTGTTGATAGTTAATTAAGACGAGAATTAATCTCAAAGTTGCATCATAGGAAGTAAGGGTTCGTAGCTACACCTTCTTGGTTAGTTGGGGGCTCACTTGTCACTGTAAACGAAATTTCATACTTTAATTATCTTTATTACTATATGAATAAATTTATTTTACTCTTACGCTACAAAAGTTATTTTAGGAAGACTTTGAAAATATTGTGTTTTAAGAAAATAGAATATTTTATTTAATGTTTTTATTATATTCAAATAGCTATAATTTTACTTTAAACGGATGTTTTAGACTTCAAAATTTAATTTAAATCATGAAATATGTGTTTCCACTTACATATTACATTTTTTTCGGATTTCGAAATTTCAAAAAGAAAATGACGAAAATGCCCCTATGAGCTAGAAAATAATATTTTATTGTTTTGAGTTGGAAACAACTTATGTTTTCTTGAAATGCGAGATTTAATAACTGTCGCTCACCGGAGAGATGCGGAAGTTGATGCTAAGCTTTGCGGGGTTTCGATCGGCATTCGGGGTAACGAGTGCTTATCGAGACGTCGCGGCGGTTGTCACGGGCTCGATGGGAGTTCCGGGTCGTGACAACATTGTTTATGAAGAAATTTTTCAAGCTTTGTAATAAATATGTTTTTCCATTTCTTTACATTGTTATATATTTATTTGATCATACTCTTTTAATTAATGATTCAAATACTCATTCTTTTATTGAAGGATGCAAACAAAGTGTTATATAGTACACAATTGTGTATCAACATCTAAATCAAATATTAGTTATTTCACTTCAATTCATAAATTTATTATGTATTATCCTTTGTTAATATTTTTGTATTATTTTTTCATCCAGTAATGTATTCAATATAATAATTTCTTTGATATCAAAACTATCTAACATGAGTTTATAAATTTTACAGGAAATGTGGGATTTGTAATATATGATGTTATGTCAGATGGCTTGATGCGTTGCTATTTGGGGTGGGCATTGTTTGTATCTTTTATTTGCTATTGCTTTCGAGGTTCATTAGGTATTGCTGTTTTTTATTTTATTTTGTTTCATTGAAGGTGCTAATGAAATAAAAAAATGTTGTTATGTTAGATGATGATTATTATCGGGTTGATTGCTGTTTTCATATAACTGTCTATTTTGTTGTATTCTGTATTGTTTTCTTTGGTTGATAAATGTTTATATATTACTTTTTATGTTCAGCTGAAATTTTATATTATGACTTTTTAATTTTTGCAAAGTCTTAACCGAATGTTTATCATCAATGGTAAACCTGCATTTAGAGTGCTATGAAACACTGTAAAGACTTTCCTAGATCCCGAAATCCCTTTCAAGACTCAAGTATGTTAATACTTTCTTGCAATATTTTGAAGCAAATTATACTTTCTTTTTTTGGTTTTTGACTTCTCATAAACTAAGCTCTGAATAAATCAAATAAGCTGCTCTCAGTTGTCTATATATATTCCAACTGTAACTGAAATTTGCCACAATTATGAAGCATCTTAAAACGTCCTCAGGGACTCTATATAAGTTTGAAAAAGAAGTATAAATTTCTCTTTTTGTTGTATAAATTTGCACCTCCAACTTAATTAGATTCGACTTAACCTAGAAATGGGCAAGGGAACAATTCTTGATGTTTTGAAGAACTGGCTTGAAAGGAGTATTCAAGTTATTTTTTCGATGTTTGGTGAGGTCATTTACCTTCCAATATTCTGATTGTGTTCTTTTCTTTATAACTATAAGCAATCCTCCTGCTAAATGCCAAAACTTTTCTTGCAATGATTGCTATGAGTTATCTTGAAATATTCTTGGATTAATTTATAATTTAGCGTAAAATCAAAACTACTTCTAGCTTTCAAACTTCGTATAATCGGAGATGTAGGATTAGAAGTAAGACTTGAATCCTTGGCATCATACTTTATATTTTCCAAGTATTCACTATTAGGATCTACACTTTCACTTTCCTTTGGAGAATTTGCTAATCAGAGACTTTATGTTGAGACAGGTACTTAATAACTTAAAAGCTAATGCAGCACGAGAAACTCAAGCTAGCAATACAGAATCTAGGCTACCTCTGGAATTTTTTGATAATAATGGGACGTGGAAGCCAAAAATTGGTAACAATTATTGAATACGGTTGTACTTTTATCTACTACATAGATTGGTTCCTTAACAAAAATGTTGGCTCATAGCTACTTTACTTTTGATGAGGATGCTTACGCTGTAGGAGACTGTGTTAAGGTAATTTTTTTTCAGTACATTATGTCATTTGTGAGTTTTAGATTACTTTCATTATTCCTTATTAACCATTTCAGGTGTTTAATCCGAAGCATGTGCCAAAGGAGCTACCCTCATCTCCAGTTCTTGCATCCTGCTGTATTGCATTGCTGGAGGTGCATCATATATTGCCATGGTAAGCTTGGAATGAATAGAAGAATATAGCACTTAGAGCTTGAACATACCTCAAGTTTTGGGCAATTTATGTATGTAAATAAACAACATTTTACCCAGACTTAAAACAGGTTCTTTTATTTATTTCTTAATATTTCAATTTCAAAATTGATGCTTAAAAAAATTTAATTAACCCGCAACGGAGCACAGGTTTATATCTAGTTAATTAAGATTATTTGGTACACAAATTTTATGTGGACAGAATTTCTAGCTTACATGGGTGCCTTTATTTGTAAGAAAAAAGCGCTTCCTTTTAAGGAGACAAAGTGTTCATAGCTAGAATATATATATTTGATGCATTAATTGTGCATAGCTTTTATACACTATCAATTCACCAAAATGTGTCATCTCATTAATGAGATAAAATAAAAAATCATTAATAATTTAAAATTAAATATTAAAAAAATTATAATAATTAATTAAATAAAAAATTTTATATTTGATGCAGTGACCGTGTATAACTTCTATATACTATTAGCTTATCAAATTCTATCATCTCATTAATAGGGTTTATATTTTATATTCTGTCAAATATAAATCCAATTTAAAAACTGTATATTAAATGTGTAGAATTTATAATCTTTATGTGTTCACTTAATTATCATTTTAATTTTTTAATATTTTTTAATTATACTTTAATACACATGTGAGAATTTGTAAACCACTTGTAAAATTTAAATATTTTCATAGTAGGTATATCCCATAATGCACTGCCCAAATGTCTAGAGTTTATAATTTTTATTGTTCACTTAATTATCATTTTTATTTTCTAAAATTTTTTAATTATACTTTTATACACATGTGAGAACTTGTAAACCACTTGTAAAATTTAAATATTTTAATAGTAGGTGTATTCCATAGTGCACTGCCCAAATGCATTGATATGCCCGTCAACTTTTTTTGGGGCCCAGCAAGATATTAAAACAAAAAATGCACCTCCCGAGTGGCGGACAAAAAAGGTGTGGATGGTCAAATCAAGCATGCATATGTAACTTTATTATTATTATTACCAGAGTGGTGCCCCGCTTTGCATGGGGTTAATTTTTTAATAAAGATTACTTTTAAATTACATAATATTATAAATAAAATAACAATAATTAAAAAGTAATTTTAAATTTGTAAAAATTATAAATAATAGTAATCATAATAAATTAAAGCTTATTATTTTAAAAAATCAATATTTTAAAAAGATTTTCCTTTGTCTTAGCAAGTAAAATTTTTTATTTAAATCATTTTTACAAATATTCAATTTTTTGTATCTTAATATATGTTAATATTAATATAGTCATATTTTGTTAATTATGATGAATCCAATAGTAAAATAAAATTAAAATTAAGAAAATTTAATATATTGAAAGTTATTATTCATAAGCTACATAATTTATATGAGTAGCGAAATATTAAAAAAGCTACATAATTTATATAATAAAATTATTAAAATAAAATTAATATTTCTTCCGAAAGTGAAAATAAAATGAATATTAATAAAGCATATTAAAATTTTTTTAATTTTAATGATGAAATTTTATGAATTATCTTCAATTTTAATTATTATTTTTTTATCTTATGTGTCACGACCCGGTACTCCCCTTGAGCCCGTGACAATCGCCGCGGTGTCCCGGTAGACACTCATTGCCCGGAATGTCAACCCGAAACCCCGCAAGGCTTTACTATCAGTTTCTCATTTCCCTTGTGAGCAACCATTGTCAAATATCGTATTCTAAAAGATTTTAAACTGTTTCCAACTAAAAATAAATAAAATATTAATTTTTGTCTCACAGGGGTATTTTGGTTATTTTTTTTCAAAATTTTCGAAACTGGCTAAAACGTAATATATAAGTACAAAACACATAATTCTTATTCAAAATGAGTTTAAAAGTATAAAATCCTCATTTAAAAAGAAATTACGATTATTTGAATATAATAAGAAAATAAAAGAAATATTAAGTAAAATATTTTATTTTCTTATAAAACAATATTTATAGAGTTATACGTGAATAATTTTTATAGCGTAAAAGCTAAATAAATTTATACATACTGAAATACAGTAAGCCAAAATATTTAATTTAATTTACAATAACAAGAGGGCCCCAAATAAACAAAAGTAAAGAGGACTGTGAACTTACGATTTGGAAAATGCAGATCCAACGGTAGTCCTCGATGAGATCAGCTATCTACAGCCTATACTGAACCTGAAATGGGTGGAAAGAAGGGTGGTGAGATTATAAAATCCCAATGAGTAAACAGACATCATCATAAATATCTAGAGTTGAGTACATGGAGACAATAAAATAAATCATCGTAAACTGGGTCACAGCATAATAATACATTTCATTTAAAATATGTAAAGAGGCTTATGAATTTCATAAAAACTAGACTTGTGCCATAAATCCATTTTCAGGGACACCTTGGCCTAGGTATCCTTCCGAGACCGCCAAGGCTATTAAAATTCACATTTCACATAAATCATGTTTTTGTTTTGAAAACATAGTCGTTCCTTGGCGTTGGCTGAGTTCCCCCTCACGTGGTGGTTTAGCGTGAAGTGAACCCTAAGCTTTACCCCAGGAGATACCCTACGCGCCTTTCCGTTCGAGGTAAGAATATAATGGGGTTTACCGTGCCCCTTTAAAAGGCTGGTCCACAGAAACCCCATACTGCAGTGATTAATTAATATATATAATCCACCATACAATAATACTCAATAACATTATATGACAATTTTGTAATTCACAGTCTTTAAAGGCAACCAAACAATTCGCATTTCAATACAATTGCCAACTAGCCAATCATGCTCGATTTATCATAAGCCAATCAATTTAAACAATCAAATTGCCACAATTAACAGTCTCCGTGTACTCTATTTTTCAAAATCACTATTAATTTCAAAACAATTTATAATTTAATTTCATTAAAACACATTTATTCATAAAACATGAAAATTTACATTTTTAAATTTCTTTTTTCATAAAATTCATGAAATCATCTAAAAACCATCCTAGATAATTAAAATGACAGTAAGTTTACTCACAATGTCTAGAATGCAGACTTTCAACGCACTATGTCTACTAGTCCTTGGATGCAATTTTCTTGCCTTTATCGGAGGACTCACCACCTTGACACAGTACAAAATCGAGAAATTCACTACATTGGTACTAAATTGAAATTAAACTAATTTAGACTATTAATGCATAATATGGAATGCAAAAATGCACTAGTAACTATCTAAACTCGGTATTGGCCTATTTCGTCTTATCACCCGATTAAATTACTAACGCGTCCAATTTAATCCCAAATTAATTTTTTTTTAGGTTCTATACCTTAATTGCACCCAAATTGACTTAATGTCCCTCAGTGTGGTGCAAATTATCAGTCTCGATAGCAAATTACGAAAATACCTGTAATGGGTAAAAATTCGTATTTTTGCTCCAAAAATTCTCATTATTTTTCTAGGCTCATAATTCATCATTTCTTAACCAATTCTCCTAGAATAAAAATCAAACACATCCTCACTCATACATGGTAAATTCGACCATTAATGGTTGTGGGAGAAAATAAATTCTTTTCTTGTTGTTTTGTTTCTAAATATACTAAACTAACTAAAAACATTAACATAACTCAAAATCAAATTAATCTAACAACTTTCTCTCTCCTAACCCATTTTGATCAGCCAACAATTCATCATAAAAATATGTAATTTAAGCATGGAAAATAAGGAGAAATGCTTAAGGAAAATAGATTTCAAGCTTAAGTTGAAAAATCCTACCTTTTTCACTTGTTTTCCTTGATTTTCCACACTTTTTCTCTTGAAATTCCTCACCTAGGGTTTGTTCTTCCTCTCTTTCTCTCTCTTCCTTGCTTGGCTGAATATTTGGAGAGTAATGGGCTGATTTATGCTGATTTTCTAGTTAAATAATAAAATATCCTAAGCTTGACACATGGCATTTTCTCATTGGTCCATTTTTAAAATTTTAAAATTTTAAACATTTTATCTCCACCACATGATTAGTCAAGGGTCAAAGATGAAGATAAAGGAAGACCATGTGCTGGAAAAAATGTCTTGATGGTGGAAAATTACAATTTTTCCCCTGGGGTGGCAAAATAATCATTTTACCCTTTTACTCTAAATTATACCGAAATTAAAATTTTTCACTTCTAAACCTCAAATCATACTCCAATAAGTCAAATTATACTCCAATAAGTCAAATGGGGTCAAAAAAATCTTTTCTAAAGTTCTCATTTTGTCCCCAAGTGGCAAATGACCATTTTACCCCTAGATAGTGAAAATTTCGATTTGACTCCAAATTCATCCTCAAACTCCTAAATACCATTTTGAGTCATCCTTGGACTGTGACGATCTTAATCTCACCTTAAAATTCCTATTTGATCTAGTTCGAGGATTAAATCAACTTTGTTATACCTCTAAGTACAATACCGACTTTTGTAAATTTTTCGGGACTCTCCTAGCATACAATCATGCTATCATCACTTGCACGTCATGAATAGTATTTTATAAGGTCGGGCTTTACAGCACTACCCCCCTTAAAATAAAATTTTGACCTCAAAATTTCACTTACTGGATTCGAAGAAAAGATATGGATATTGGTATCTCATTTGGCCCTCGGCTTCCCACGTCATCTCCTTCATTCGAGCATTCTTCCACAATACTTTCACCATTGGAATGCTCTTGTTCCTTAGCACTCGATCCTTTCGATCTAGAATATGTACAGGCTGCACCTCGAACTTCAAATCCTCATGCAACTCAATGGGAGGTGTCTCTAAAATGTGAGAGGGATCGGGAACATACTTTTTCAACATCGAGACGTGGAAGACATTATGAATCCGATCTAACTCTGGGGGTAATTCAAGTCTGTAAGCCACTGGCCCAATCCTTTCAATGATACGAAAGGGTCTAATGTATCTTGGATTGAGCTTTCCTCTCTTCGCGAATCGAATCACACCTTTCATCATCCAATAAATACATCAAATTATCACAATAGTATAATCAAATAAGATTTAATACTTGAAATTTTCAAATTATTACCTTTCCAAAGAGAAACCTTAAGAAAAACTTTATCTTCGACTTCAAACTCCAAATCTTTCCTTCGTTTATCTGAATAATTCTTCTGCCTATCTTGAGCTGTCTTTAACCGCTCTCGGATAACCTTGACCTTATCATTTGTCAGATCAATCAATTCCACATTCACCAATTTCCTCTCACCTACTTCATCCCAACAGAGCAGAGTTCGACACTTCCTTCCATACAAAGCCTTGTATGGTGCCATCCCAATACTAGACTGAAAACTGTTATTATACGCGAAATCCACCAATGGCAAGTGTTTGTCCTAACTACCAACAAAGTCAATGACATAAGCCCGTAACATATCCTCCAAGGTCTGAATAGTTCTCTCAGATTGACCATCTGTCTGCAAATGAAATGTAGTACTAAATCTCAATTTAGTTCCAAAAGCTTCTTGTAATTTCAGCCAAAATCGAGAAGTAAACCGAGGGCCTCGATCTAACACAATAAAAACTGGAACTCCATGCAATCTCACAACCTCACCTATATAAAGTCTTGCCAGCCTCTCAATAGAATACGTGCTATGGATAGCCAATAAATGGGCGGACTTAGTCAATTTATCCACAATCACCCACATAGCATCCTTCCCATTTTGTGTCCGCGACAAACCCAATACAAAGTCCATAGTCACGTGTTCCCACTTTCATTCAAGAATCGGTAAAGGTTGAAGAGTACCTGACGGTTTTAAATGCTCCGCCTTAATCTGTTGGCATGTGAGACATTTCGCTACAAACTCTGCTATGTCTCGTTTCATACCCGACCACCAATAACTTTCTTTAATAGTCCAATACATCTTGGTGCTTCCGGGATGTAAAGCGTAGGCGGAAGAATGAGCTTCCTCCAAAATAACTCGTCTCAACTGATCATCCTTAGGGACACAAATTTGGTCTCTAAGCATCAAAGTACCATCATCGTTGAGTCTAAACTCACTAGTTTCTCCATCTGTAGCTTTTAAACTTCCCATTTCAACCAATCATCAGATTTCTGCAATTCTCTGATCTGATTCAACAATGAAGGTCTCACGACGAAACTAGCAAGTAGGGTTCCATCCTCACCATTATTCAACTGGATCCCTAGAGATTTCATCTCAAGTAACATAGAAAAATAAGAACTCCGAAGTGTTGCTTACGACGATGAGGATTTACGACTTAAGGCATCCGCTACCACATTTGCTTTTCCCAGATGATAATCAATCACTAAGTCATAATCCTTAATCAACTCCAACCATTGTCTCTGTCTCAAGTTAAGCTCTTTCTGAGTGAGCAAATACTTCAAACTCTTATGATCAGTAAAAATCCAGTAACGCTCACCATATAAATAATATCTCCAAATCTTCAATGCGAAGACTACTACTGCTAACTCCAAGTCATGAGTAGGGTAATTCGTCTCATGCTTTTTCAACTGTCGGGAAGCGTAAGCTATTACTTTCTCATCCTGCATCAATACACACCTTAATCCCAACTTAGATGCATCACTATATACCACAAATTCTTTTCCACTAACAAGAAGTGTTAAAACGGGAGCGGAGGTTAACCGGTTCTTTCGCTCCTGAAATCGATTCTCACAAACATCATCCCACTCATACTTAACTCCTTTACGAGTCAAACGAGTCAGAGGAGCTGCTATCAAATCTTCGGTAATAACCGGCTAAGCCAAGGAAACTACAAATCTCAGTTACCGTTCTCGGTTGCCCCCATTGCAAGATTGCCTCAATCTTCTTGAGATTGACATAAATTCCAACTCCGAACACCACATGTCCCAAGAAAACCACTTCCTTCAACCAGAATTCACATTTAGAGAACTTGGCATAGAGTTGCCTCTCATGTAAAGTTTGCAACACTATGCGTAAATGGACAGCATGTTCATCATCATTCTTCGAATAAACCAAGATGTCATCTATGAATACTATCACAAACTTATCCAAGTATGGATGGAACACCCTGTTCATAAGATCCATAAAAACTGTCGGGGCATTAGTCAAACCAAACGGCATCACCAGAAACTCATAATGCCCATAACGCATTCTGAAGGCAGTCTTGGGTACATCCTACTCCTTAATCCTCAACTGATAGTACTCAGATCTCAAATCAATCTTAGAGAATACCATAGCACCTCATAATTAATCAAAAAGATCATCGATCCAAGGTAAAGGGTATTTATTCTTGATGGTCACTCGGTTCAGCTGACGGTAATCGATACACAATCGAAGAGTGCCATCCTTCTTCTTTATAAATAGGACTGGCGTTCCCTAAGGAGAAATGCTAGGGTGAATGAAACCTTTATCCACCAAATCTTGCAACTGGACTTTCAATTCCTTCAACTCTGTCGGAGCCATTCTATATGGAGGAATAGAAATAGATGCGGTACCCGAAAGTAAATCAATAGGGAACTAAGCTCTCGATCAGGAGGTAGTCCCGGTAAATCATTAGAAAATACATCAAAAAACTCACTTATTATTGGGACATCCTCTAACTTAGGTTCCCCCTTTGAAGTATTAATCACGTATGCCAAATAAGCCGGATACCCTTTTTGCACTAACTTCAAAGCTTTGATGGTCGAGATTACACAAGATGGTAATACTCGACGTTCCCCTACAAACACAATCTCTGCTCCCTCCGAATTTGGAAAAACGACTTCTTTTCGAAAATAATCCACGTTCGCCTAATGTGCAGTTAACTAGTTCATACCCAATATTAAATCAAAATCCAAGATCTCTAAAGGAATTAAGTCACCCCTAAATTCTTCCTCACCTACCCTTACCCCACAGTCTCTATAATAAGTATTTCTAATCAACTATTCTCCTAAAAGGGTATGCACTACAATTTCTCCCTCTAATGGTGACAGGTTTTTATCAGCAATTGATGCAAATGTCGTACTCACATAAGATCTATCTGAGCCAGAATCTATCAAAACATAAGCATCTTTATCAAATAAAGACATAATATCTGTCATTGCTCCAAGTCAGACCCGTGCCTCATCTTCCGTCACAGCGAAAATTCTTGTCGAAGTACGAGTCTGTGGTCTCGAAGGTGGATGCGTCAGGGTATTACTCTCCATATCGGATCGTATGGCTACTCCCTGTCTCGGTGGTAACCCAGAAGAATCTCTCCTCTGCATATCAGTGCGAGCTAGTGGAGATGATGCAGCTACAGTGGCTCATCCTAACCGTGGGCAATTACTCCTAATATGACTCGGCTGACCACAATGAAAACATAATGCAGGCCCCCTACACAGCCTAACATGATAATTTCCACAATTTCTGCATCTGTCAGAACCTCCAAAACTCTTCCCAGAACCAGTCATAGCAGATCTGTTAAACCTCGAACGTCTCTGCTGTGATGGTGGAAATAGAGGTCGAGGAGATGTCACGGAAATAGAAGTAGTGCTCCCTGAAGTCGCTGAGTCCTTGCCTCTTTTTACTGGCTGACTAGAAGACATACCAGGATTCCTTCTTTTTGCAAACTCAGTCCGAATCTTCTTATTCTCAGTCGCGAGCTTCTCAACCGTAAAGCCATCTGTACCACCTCCTTATGTGGCTCCCTACCAGTCACTGTCATTCGCTCTCTAATCTCATTACGGAGCCCTTCTTCTAAATAGCTGGCCTGATCTTGCTCAGATTTCACCAGATCCGGTACATATAACATCAACTAGTTAAAACGAGTCTCGTACTCCTCTACAGTTAGATTCCCTTATTTCAAACTCAGAAGTTCTCTCTTCTTTTCTTTTTGATGAAAATAAGTGAAATACTGACCATCGAATTTCTTGAGAAAATCGGACCATGTCTGAGGCGTAGTGGAACTGGACTTCACCGAATTTCACCAAGTACGAGCCCTCTTCTCTAATAATCTCGTAGCCATCATCAGCTTCATGTCGTCATCTAATCCCATATCAGAAAGAGTCTCTAAAACCTGATTAATCCAGTCCTTTGCCACAGTGGTATCCAACTCACCCGTAAAAGACACACAACCCAACTGTCTAGCCTCCTTTAGCTTCTTGGAAATGGATACATCCTGTACCGGTAGTGGAACTAAATGAGTAGTTGAAGGCACTATATATGGAACTTGACCAGTCTGAGCTTGACCAGCCATTGCAGTAAAGAAAGTTGCCAATGCTTGTGCTACCTCGGTAGGCATGGCGGGAATACCAGTAAGTGGCTGAGGAGGTGGAGGACGTGGAGGACTATCGGCCTGCTCGGCAGCAAGTGCTGCCCGAATGGTAGACGCAGTCGATTCCTCCCCTATTGCATCTAGCTGATGACGTTGGGAACGACCTCTCAACTGATCTAGTGAGAGGTGGGCGTTCGGGTCGAGGAGGCATAATAATCTATAAAAGAAAGCGAGTAAGCTTAGGGAACCTTAGGCTCTATATGAAAATGCATGCATTCTATTCCACCTAACCTAACTTAATCCGGGGCCACACTGATACTGTAAATTTTTAAAACAACTTTAAAATCAAAAACTTTTATCTTTAAAATCAAAAGCTCTGATACCAATCGAATTGTCACGACCCGGTACTCCCTTCGAGTCCGTGACAACCGCCGCGGTGTGTCGATAGACACTATTACCCGAAATGTCAACCCGAAACCCCGCAAGGCTTTACTATCAGTTTCTCATTTCTCTTGTGAGCAACCATTGTCAAATATCGTGTTCTAAAAGATTTTAAACTGTTTCCAACTAAAAATAAATAAAATATTAATTTTTGTCTCACAGGGATATTTTGGTTATTTTTTCTCAAAATTTTTGAAACTGGCTAAAATGTAATATATAAGTACAAAACACATAATTCATATTCAAAATGAGTTTAAAAGTCTAAAATCCTCATTTAAAACGAAATTACGACTATTTGAATATAATAAGAAAATAAAAAAAATATTAAGTAAAATATTATATTTTCTTATAAAATAATATTTATAGATTTATACGTGAATAATTTTTATAGCGTAAAAGCTAAATAAATTTATACATACTGAAATACAGTAAGTCAAAATATTTAATTTAATTTACAATAACAAGAGGGCCCCCGAATAAACAAAAGTAAAGAGGACTGTGAACCTACGGTTTGGAAAATGCAGATCCAACGGTAGTCCTCGATGAGATCAGCTATCTACAGCCTATACTGAACCTGAAATGGGTGGAAAGGAGGGTGGTGAGATTATAAAATCCCAATGAGTAAACAGACATCATCATAAATATCTAGAGTTGAGTACATGGAGACAATAAAATAAATCATCATAAACTGGGTCACAGCATAAGAATACATTTCATTTAAAATATGTAAAGAGGCTTATGAATTTCATAAAAACTAGACTTATGCCATAAATCCATTCTCAGGGACACCTTGGCCTAGGCATCCTACCGAGACCGCCAAGGCTATTAAAATTCACATTTCACATAAATCATGTTTTTGTTTTGAAAACATAGTCGTTCCTTTGCGTTGGCTGAGTTCTCCCTTATGTGGTGGTTTAGCGTGAAGTGAACCCTCAGCTTTATCTCAGGAGAAACCCTACGCGCCTTTCCGTTCGAGGTAAGAATATAATGGGGGTTTACCGTGCCCCTCTAAAAGGCTGGTCCACATAAACTCCTTACTGCAGTGATTAATTAATATATATAATCCACCATACAATAAAACTCAATAACATGATATGGCAATTTTGTAATTCACAGTCTTTAAAGGCAACCAAACAATTCGCATTTCAATACAATTGCCAACTAGCCAATCATGCCCGATATATCATAAGCCAATCAATTTAAACAATCAAATTGCCATAATTAACAGTCTCCGTATACTCTATTTTTCAAAATCACTATTAATTTCAAAACAATTTATAATTTAATTTCATTGAAACACATTTATTCATAAAACATGAAAATTTACCTTTTTAAATTCTTTTTTTCATAAAATTCATGAAATCATCTAAAAACTACCCTAGATAATTAAAATGACAGTAAGTTTACTCACAATGTCTAGAATGCAGACTTTCGACGCACTCTGTCTACTGGTCCTCGGATGCAATTTCCTTACCTTTATCAGAGGACTCACCACCTTGACACAGTACAAAATCGAGAAATTCACTACATTTGTACTAAATTGAAATTAAACTAATTTAGACTATTAATACATAATATGGAATGCAAAAATGCACTGGTGACTATCTAAACTCGGTATTGGCCTATTTCGTCTTATCACCCGATTAAATTACTAACGCGTCCACTTTAATCCCAAATTAATTTTTTTCAGTTTCTATACCTCAATTGCACCCAAATTGACTTAATGTCCCTTAGTGTGGTGCAAATTATCAGTCTCAACAGTAAATTACGAAAATACCCCTAATGGGTAAAAATTCCCATTATTTTTCTAGGCTCATAATTCATGATTTCTTAACCAATTCTCCTAGAATAAAAATCAAACTCATCCTCACTCATACATGGTAAATTCGGGCATTAATGGTTGTGGGAGAAAATAAATTCTTTTCTTGTTGTTTTGTTTCTAAATATACTAAACTAACTAAAAGCACTAACATAACTTAAAATCAAATTAATCTAACAACTTTCTCTCTCCTAACCCATTTTGATCAGCCAACAATTCATCATAAAAACATGTAATTTAAGCATGGAAAATAAGGAGAAATGCTTAAGGAAAATAGATTTCAAGCTTAAGTTGAAAAATCCTACCTTTTTCACTTGTTTTCCTTGATTTTCCACACTTTTTCTCTTGAAATTCCTCACCTAGGGTTTGTTCTTCCTCTCTTTCTCTCTCTTCCTTGCTTGGCCGAATATTTGGAGAGTAATGGGCTGATTTATGCTGATTTTCTAGTTAAATAATAAAATATCCTAAGCTTGACACATGGCATTTTCTTATTGGTCCATTTTTAAAATTTTAAAAATGAAGATAAAGGGTCAAAGATGAAGATAAAGGAAGACCATGTGCTGGAAAAAATGTCCTGACGGTGGAAAATTATAATTTTGCCCCTGGGGTGGCAAAATTACCATTTTACCTTTTTACTCCAAATTACACCGAAATTAAAATTTTTTACTTCTAAACCTCAAATCATACTCCAATAAGTCAAATGGGGTCACAAAAAATCTTTTCTAAAATTTTCATTTTGTCCCTAGGTGACAAATGACCATTTTGCTCCTAGATAGTGAAAATTTCGATTCGACTCTAAATTGATCCTCAAACTCCGAATTACCATTTTGAGTCATCCTTGGACTGTGACGATCTTAATCTCACCTTAAAATTCCTATTTGATCTAGTTCGAGGATTAAATCAACTTTGTTGTACCTCTAAGTACGATACCGACTTTTGTAAATTTTTCGAGACTCTCCTAGCATACAATCATGCTATCATCACATGTACGTCATGAATAGTATTTTATAAGGTCGGGCTTTACATTATGCTTTTATAATTATTTAGAATCAATCCACCTTGCAAAAATAATTTTGGGATCTCTAGTAATTTTAGTAAGTCATTATTAACTTTATTCAATAAATTGTTTTATTTTTGTATTACTTATTAAAAAAATAGTTTAAATTTTTTATTTTTATCCTTTTTAAAGTAATTTTATAAAGTTAATTCATAGATAAAAAAGAATTACATGAATAAAATAAATTGACTAAATCTATAGTTGAATCGGTTAAGGCTTGATTGAATCCAACCCATTTCTTTTTTTCTTCTTTTTGTATCCTTAAAACGATGTGGTTTTGATTTCCCTAAACCTAGCTAGCAACCCTTTTCCCTTTTTTTCATTTTTGCTCTCTTCTGACCCTAGCAACTAACCTGTTTCTCTAAACCCTCTCTCCCTGACTCAGCCATCGACGTCGTCACCTTTGCCGGACTGGGCATTTCTGGCAACAACTCCCTCTTTCTTTCCCTTTCCTCTTTTTTTCTTTTCTTCTCTTCCCCTTCCTTCTACCGCCAATTTCCTCTATTTCTAAAAAGCCCTAGTCACCTTTCCTCTCGAAGTGCAAGTTTCCTTGACTCTGTTTCACTTTGTTTTTTTTTTTTTGGAAATGGTTTTTACTTTGCTTCCTTGCCTATTGATGTTTTCTGGAGTAAGACTCAACTAAACCAAAGCCAAACTGTGAGTTGGTTTTAGTGAGCATAAAAAAAAAATACCACACATGCATCCTCAACAAATCAAATAATATTGAGATGATATGGAGTCTTTTGAATAAGATGTTGTGGTTACTTGAAAAGACATGTGATCTAGAGTTCAAAATTTTGGATTAGATTACAACCTGTGTCACAACCCGGAACTCCCATCGGGCCCATGACAACCGTCGCGATGTCTCGATAGACACTCATTATCTCGAATGCCGATCGAAACCTCACAAGACTCTCGTATCAGCTTTCGCATCTCCCCGGTGAGCGATAGTTGTTAAATCTCACTTTTCAAGAAATCAATAGTCGTTTCCAAATCGAAACAATAAAATTTTTTTTTGGCTCACAAGGGCATTTTCGTCATTTTTCTTCGAAAATATCGAAACCCGCCAAAAAATGGTGTAAAAGATAAATATGTTCATACATACTTTAAATCAGATAACTGAAGTATAAAATTACTTTTACAGTGACACGTGGGCCCCTAACTGACCAAGAAGGTGTAGGGCTACGAACCCTTACTTTCTAGGATGCAACTCCGAGATTAATTCTCATCTTAATCAACTATCAACAAACTGTCCTGAGCCTGAAAAATGGATAGGAAGAGAGGTGAGATTATGATTACATAATCCTAGTGAGTAAACAGATACTATCTAAACCATCTAAAGGCGAGTAAATGGAGAAGAATTAAAATATTCTTTTCCAATATATGTTTCATAACATGAATATTCAGTTTACTCAATTAATCAACATGGCTTATATATCTCACAAAACTTGGCTCCTGCCAAAATCATTCCCGGGGATGCCTTAGCCTAGGCATCTGACCAAGACCACCAAGGATATTAAATATCTTTACATCCGAAATTCTAGCCATACCTTGGCGTTGGCTGAGTCTCACTCTCACGCGGTGGTCCACGTGAAGTGCACTCAAAAAGCCCATCTCAGGAGATACCTTACGCGCCTCTACGATCGAGGTGAGAATATAAAGGAGTTTACCGTGCCCCTCTAATAAGCTGGTCCACGGAACCCCTCCACTGTAGTAGCTAATCTTTATTTTATCTACCACCTGATTTATAAAATCCTTATCTGCATGACATGGCAATTTATCGCAATCTAGCCTCTCAAGGCTGAATACATAGTATATATAATTTTGATACAAATACCAACTTTGCCATTCATGCTCACATATTGTTATAAGCCATATAATTTAAAACACAATTTATAATACAAGCAGGCAGTCTCTAATCACTCTATTTTCAAAACCAGTATTCAATTTTTCATAAAATCTATAAAATCATTTTATAAAATCACAATTTCTCCTAAAACACAGTAATTTAACATTTAAACCTATTTTTCATAAAATCACATAATTGTATAAAACTACTCTAGATAATTAAGATCATAATAAGTTTACTCACTGTTTCCGAAAACTAAATTCGGGTACTCCAACTATTACCCCTCGGGTGCGATTTCTTTGCCCTTGCTAGAGGATTCGCCACCTTGACAAATTGCACAATTAAGAGGTTTACTACTTTGGTACTAAACCAAAATAAACTAATTTATACTACTAATGCATGATATGAAGTGCAAAATGTCTAAATTTTGCCTAAACGCGGTGTTAGCCTATTTCGATCTTTTACCCGATAAATCGATATACGCGTCCTTTTAAACTCCAAATTAATTTTTTTCAATTTTTATACCTCAATTGCACCCAAATTGACTTAATGTCCCTCAGTGTGGTGCAAATTATCAATCTCGATAGCAAATTACGAAAATACCCCTACTGGGTAAAAATTCGTATTTTTGCTCCGAAAATTCCCATTATTTTTCTACGCTCATAATTCATCATTATTCATCATAATTCCTCAAATAAACATCAAGATCAGCAGCCAATATTCCCCTAGAAAATTCGGCATAATGGGTTTCAATGGGAGAAAATTATTTCTCTAGCTTATTTTTGCTATATTTCAATATAACCTAACTAAAATCACTTAATTCAATTAAAATCAACCAAAACTCAAGCTCAAAACTCATCCATGGAGGTTTGGCCAGAATGGGTGTCCATACCCACTTTCTAATTTTGCATGGAAATGAGAAAAAATGCATGGGTAGTGAAAATCACAAGGAAAATCAATGAAATTTACCTTTTTAATGCTTGATTTCTTGATTTCTCTTGATTTTCCCCAAAATTTTCAGCTAGGGTTCTTATTTCTTTTCCCCCTTCTCTCTCCTGGTTTGGACGGCTTGAAGAAGATGAGAATTCTGGAAATTTTGACCTTTTTAAAGGCTAAAATAATATAATATTATATTATTTATTTTTTTAATATTTTATTAATTCCTTAAATTCTAGCCATCCATTTGTTTCCAAAGTTTCACCATACACTTGTCCCACATATCCATAGCTTAGATAAAATTCTCAGACTTATCCAAAGTCCTGGTGGAGTAATTTTTAAAATTTACACTTTTACCCCCGTAAAAGTCAAAAATTACATTTTTGCCCCAAAAACTGAATAATTGCCCATAGACATATTTTTCATCCCTTATACTCATACCGTTCTCCAATTTTTCAAATTTGATCTAAATTCTCTCAAAATCTCAAAATTTGTCCGCGGGTCGAAAAATTAGAATTTTGCCCCTACACTCCAGAAATAACCGGAATTAAACTTTTTCACTGCCAAACCCTTAAATTATATTCCAATAAGTCTAATATAATCAATCTTAATCAAACGGGATTAAAAAAAATTTTTCTTTTCAAAAATTTCATATTCGTCCTCGATTCTCTATTTAAATTAGTTTAAAACTTATTTAACTTAATCGTACCATTATGGGTAATACAGTCATTTAACTTGTTTTTCGGGGCAATTCAATATACAAACATGCTATCCTAAGCATTTGAATGATGTATCACAGATAATTTAGGGTCGGGTGTTACAGCACTACCCCCGTTAAAATAAAATTTTGTCCTCAAAATTTCACTGATCAATCTCAAAGAAAAAGTAAGGGTATCATCTTCAACTGTTCCCACAAATTCGAAAAATCATCCTCTTTCTTCAATTATCTTTCATACCTCTACGTTACCTTGTACCCTTCTCACATTCCGGCATTAATTTGTCACTTAAAACTCCAAATAATAAAGTTTAGCATCAAAATCAATAACCATTTATATTCTCTTGTGTTTATCACATATGATAAATAAAGTCAATATTTCCAAATTCCTCTCTCTCTATATCACTTGTCAACATCAATGAATCCCACTTTAGAATACTCTTTCCATATTATCTAGTAATTTCACCATATAGTACTATAGCATTATGTTCCTCTATTCTACTGTCATGTCTACTCTACAGTCTCTATAACAACTATTTCTAATAATTACTGGAACCATTAATGGCTTCATATTTCAACCTTCAATACTTATTTAAAATAATCGATCTTGCCACCAAGATAATTATTCATCCTCAATACTTATATTACTAATCTACCTTTGTCATACTAAAATATTTTTATACTCCTTCTGTCATTTAAACAACTACTCCATCATCCGTTTATATTATACAAGACAAAAGTCAACTCCTAAGCCTTTTATACAGGGGATTATTATCCTTCTTATACTGTATCTGCCTAGGATTACAGTATTACAAGCTTCAACAAGGCACTAAACATCTTTAGGATCATTATCATCTTGATTCTTTTTGAGTCCGTTTCAAGTTCTCCCTTTTTCTTCTTTTGCCATTTACTTACATTGCTCCCACAGCCTGGGGGAGAATGTCTAACGACCGATGCCGATGCTTTCCCACTACAATATTCTTCTTCTGCTATCCTCATTTTCTTCCTCCTTTTGGCATATTCCTCAATTCCTTTTAAGAGAAAGTTTCTCATGCCTTAATTTACGTCATTACTATCAACACTCTCATCAGTCTCACTATTACTAGGACTTTTTCTTATTTTAACTTTCGCTCACAAACTGATGAAACCCAATTAAGAGGTACTCCAAATGGATCTCCTTATGAATTATTAAATTCAAGACACCATCGACTTTCAGCAGTGAAATCTGGTGGTCCCTCACTAATACTCTCTGAAATATCAAAATCACTGTCCCTCCTATACATGTTAAGTGTAATCCAACACACTTCAAAACCTATATGAAATCAAACGACAATCACTTAATTTTCTATACACCCTGAAAACAAACAGATCTCTATATGTAGACTCATGCATTCTATTCGACTTAATTTAACTTAATGTGGGGCCACGCTGATACTGTAAATTTTAAAATAACTTTAAAACCAAAAACTTTAAAATTCAAAGCTTTAAAACCAAAATTTCTGATCTTTAAACCATGCTCTGATACCAACTTAATTCGACTCAACCCCTAAGGGCATAATGGCATTAAATGGTACTTATCAAAGCACTCGACAAGGGGTGCACTTCATTCCGGGGAGCACGGAGCAATCCCTTCCCTCCCCTTTCAAGATATGGGGCGGAGAGTCATACTTCGCCATAGATCATCTGCGAGAGTTCCCAGGAATAGGGTTATCTTTCCCTTTGCTCTGATACCAACTTAATTGTCACGACCCAGAACTCCCATCAGGCCCGTGACAACCGTCACGACGTCTCGATAGGCACTTATTACTTTGAATGTCGATCGAAACCTCGCAAGGCTCTCGTATCAGCTTTCGCATCTCCCCGGTGAGCGATAGTTATTAAATCTCACCTTTCAAGAAATCAATAGTCGTTTCCAAATCAAAATAATAAAAAAAAAATTTAGCTCACAGGGGCATTTTCGTCATTTTTCTTCAAAAATACCGAAACCCGCCAAAAGCATGGTGTAAAAGATAAATATGTTCATACATACTTTAAATCAGATAACTTAAGTATAAAATTACTTTTACAGTGACACATGGGCCCCCAACTGACCAAGAAAGTGTAGGGCTACTAACCCTTACTTTCCAAGATGCAATTTCGAGATTAATTCTCGTCTTAATCAACTATCAACAAACTATCCTGAGCCTGAAAAATTGATAGGAAGAGGGGTGAGATTATGATTACATAATCCCAGTGAGTAAACAGATACCATCTAAACCATCTAAACGCGAGTAAATAAAAACGAATTAAAATATTCTTTTCCAATATATGTTTCATAACATGAATATTCAGTTTACTCAATTAATCAACATAGCTTGTATATCTCACAAAACTTGGATCCTGTCAAAATCATTCCCGGGGATGCCTTGGACTAGGCATCTGACCGAGACCACCAAGGCTATTAAATATCTTTACATCAAAAATTCTAGCCATACCTTGGCGTTGGCTGAGTCTCACTCTCACGCGGTGGTCCACGTGAAGTGCACTCAAAAAGCCCACCTCAAGAGATACCCTACGCGCCTCTACGACCGGGGTGAGAATATAAAGGAGTTTATCGTGCCCCTCTAATAAGCTGGTCCACGAAACCCCGTCACTGCAATAGCTAATCTTTATTTTATCTACCACCTGATTTATAAAATCTTTATCTGCATGACATGGCAATTTATCTCAATCTAGCCTCTCAAGGCTGAATACATAGTATATATAATTTTGATACAAATACTGACTTTGCCATTCATGCTCACATATTGTTATAAGCCATATAATTTAAAACACAATTTATAATACAAGCATGCAGTCTCCAATCACTCTATTTTCAAAACCAGTATTCAATTTTCCATAAAATCTATAAAATCATTTTATAAAATCACAATTTCTCCTAAAACACAGTAATTTACCATTTAAACCCATTTTTCATAAAATCACATAATTGTATAAAACTACTCTAGATAATTAAGACGATAATAAGTTTACTCACTGTTTCTGAAAACTAAATTCGAGTACTCCAACTATTACTCCTCGGGTGCGATTTCTTTGCCCTTGCCAAAGGATTCGCCACCTTGACAAATTGCACAATTAAGAGGTTTACTACTTTGGTACTAAACCAAAATAAACTAATTTATACTATTAATGCATGATATGAAGTGCAACATGTCTAAATTTTGCCTAAACGCGGTGTTAGCCTATTTTGATCTTTTACCCGATAAATCGATGTACGCGTCCGTTTAAACTCTACATTAATTTTTTTCAGTTTCTATACCTCAATTGCACCCAAATTGGCTTAATGTCCCTCAGTGTGGTGCAAATTATCAGTCTCGATAGCAAATTACGAAAATACCCCTAATGGGTAAAAATTCGTATTTTTGCTCCGAAAATTCCCATTATTTTTCTAGGCTCATAATTCATCATTATTCATCCTAATTCCTCAAATAAACATCAAGATCAGCAGCCAATATTCCCCTAGAAAATTCGGCATAATGGGTTTCAATGGGAGAAAATTATTTCTCTAGCTTATTTTTGTTATATTTCAATATAACCTAACTAAAATCACTTAATTCAATTAAAATCAACCAAAACTCAAGCTCAAAACTCATCCATGGAGGTTTGGCCAGCATGGGTGTCCATACCCACTTTCTAATTTTGCATGAAAATGAGAAAAAATGCATGGGTAGTGAAAATCACAAGGAAAATCAATGAAATTTACCTTTTTAATGCTTGATTTCTAGATTTCTCTTGATTTTTCCCAAATTTTTCAGCTAGGGTTCTTATTTCTTTTCCCCCTTTTCTCTCCTGGTCTGGACGGCTTGAAGAAGATGAGAATTCTGGAAATTTTGACCTTTTTAAAGGCTAAAATAATATAATATTATTTTATTCATTTTTTAATGTTTTATTAATTCCTTAAATTCTAGCCATCCATTTGTTTCCAAATTTTCACCATACACTTGTCCCACATATCCATAGCTTAGATAAAATTCTCAGACTTATCCAAAGTCTTGGTGGAGTAATTTTTAAAATTTACACTTTTATCCCCGTAAAAGTCAAAAATTACATTTTTACCCCAAAAACTGAAAAATTACCTATAGACATATTTTTCATCCCTTATACTCATATCATTCTCCAATTTGTCAAATTTGATCTAAATTCTCTCAAAATCTCAAATTTTGTCCGCGAGTGGAAAAATTACGATTTTGCCCCTACACTCCAGAAATCAACGGAATTAAACTTTTGCACTGCCAAACCCTCAAATTATACTCCAAAAAGTCTAATATAATCAATCTTAATCAAACGGTATTAAAAAATCTTTTTTTTTCAAAAATTTCATATTCGTCCTCGATTCTCTGTTTAAATTAATTCAAAACTTATTTAACTGAATCGTACCATTAGGGGCAATACAGTCATTTAACCTGTTTTTCGAGGTAATTCAGCATACAAACATGCTATCCAAAGCATGTGAATGATATCACAGATAATTTAGGGTCGGGTGTTACAACCTGTTTTTTATTGATCTGGAATGAATTACTGAGCAAAGGGATTTTGGTATAACTTTGTGGCTTTATGCTGGTTTTGAATATTCATTTGTCTGTAAATTGATGATAGGTATGTTTGTTTTTGGTGATCTATTTTTTGATGGCTTCTCCTGGGCAGGTTGTCATCATGATTTTGAGATGATATGATGATCAAGACATAGCATTTTAAAATCATGTGTTTTGTTTTTGTATCTAGGGAACTTATCCCTGTTTTTCTATGAATGAAATTTATTAACTTAAAAAAAATAAATCACATAATATTAAATATATTCTCAACAGATGTCATCCAAAAAGTGCCACGACGTGGCCATACTTGGAAGCCCTTTGGGGCTTCCTTTTACTTATGTTATAGATTATTATTATATATGTGTACATGTATATATATATATATATATATATATATATATATATATATATATGGGCCTGGCAAGATAGTTGTTGGATATTTTCAAATAAAATATATTAGAATAAAAAAATTATGACTGTTAAAAATTAAAAATTAAAAGAAAGATTATGTCCGTTGAAAATAAATAAAATAAAATAAAGTCACGTTTGTTGAAAAAGATCAACAAGAGTAGCTGTTTGAAACAAACACAAACAATGTCTATTGGGAACAAGCATCTAAGCTTATAAAAAAAGGACTTTCTTTGCCAACAGAAGGTACATCAAAAAATAAAAAATCTTTCCTTCCTTTCTCAAACATTCTCTAATTTTTCTTTTATATTATTTTCCTACAGAAAAATATTATAGAAGTTTGATAATCTTGTTATACTCTAGTGAGTGCTCAATGGAATGATTTCGTCAATGCAAAACACCGTCGATCACTAGGCTTCATTGTATTTTCGATATTTATACGCTGGTAACTCTTTTGCACACTACAAATGAAGGCAAATAAAACCTTAAAGACAGTGGCATTGATACACGCCTTGAAGCTAATTTTTAAGTTTTCCGGTTTGGTGTTCTAACAATCTTAAAGTTTTATTTCATTTCAACAATGGCAACCGCAAGTGGAACACTAAGAGAATTGGCTTCTGTTTTCGTGAAATTGGACTGAGCTGATGTTGACAAAGACAAAAGAAAAATGATTTTTCACAAGATTAACATATAAGATTTCTTTCTTTAATTAATTTGTTTTACATGAATTGTTCTAACAAAGCCTGTTGCCATTCAATAACATTTTGTGTTCCCTCATTATCAAGTCAAAAGGGGAAGATCAAAATTGCATAGCAATTATATTTCTTAATGATTAATTTTAATTGGCAATCGATAAATATGACCTCAAAGACCACAAAATAAGAATCAAAAGACATAGTTGTATTAGGAGAGAAACTACAAAAATAAGAATTATTTGTTGTTGATGTATTTCCATTTATCTTGAACTTTTCTTTTTCTTTTTTGAAAAATATCTTGAACTTTTCTTCTAAGATCAGAAATAAAAATTCAGAGGTGGAAGGATAATTGATTAATCTGTTCTAAAGTTGACTTAAACAAGTCATTATTTATTTGATGTGATTTTTTGAAATAAAAATGACACTATAGACACTTAATGTGTTGAAGGCTTGTTTATGTTTCAAAATTTTCATAAAGATGTTAGTAGACTTGCCTTTCGAGCCTCGCACTTTAATCGATGCCATAAACTTAAGTTCATTAATTAAAACATGTCAATTATTATAAGTTAGAACAAAGGTTCATTGTTTCATTCATAGAATAAGAAAGCAGATACATGATGCCTATTTTTTATTTTTTGGAGTTGTGATAAAGAAGAGAAAGACAAGCCGACATGAACAAGTTGGTTGGTCAAAATTTTATATATATACATATATATGGTTATTTTATAAAAAAAATACTAAAATTCTAGAAAATGAGAATTTTGAGATTGAATTAAAAATCGAAAGAAATAGAGCATTGGGGTGTTCTAGAATTGAAAGAAAAATGGGAGATAATAATTTGATGATCTCTATTATCATATTCTTTTAAGTGATTTAGATGGAAATTTTGTTGGGCATCTAAACTCAAAGCCAACAGCAACATTTTCTTCAATACAACTTTCCTTAGAAAAAAGGAAATGCTAAATTGGTTCAGCAACTTGAGAATTCTCTTGTAAAAGATTTCCAAAGGAAATATGGATTTGATAGGATATTTCCTGGATATCATCAAACAATGAAAGGTATGAGTGTATCAGATGTTATTTTAGAACTTAAAATATTTTAAAATGAAAATAACATAGTTCTATCACAATCGTTTTACATTGAAAAAGTGCTTTAAAAGTTTGATCTCAATAATTGTATATCAACATTTACACCCATGAATCCTCAAATTAAATTAGTACCTAATTTTGGCAAGGTTGTTGACCAATTACAAATATACAAGAGTAATTGGTTGCTTAATATGTTGCAATGATATGTACAAGGGTAGACATAGCATTTGCTATTGGATTACAAGTTTAGAAGATCATGCTCTCACAAGCTGATGGATCTTCATGCTTGGTGGGGGTGCCATTTCTTGGGGGTTCAAGAAACAAATGTGTATAATGGATTCTACCATGGCAGCTGAATTTATTGCATTGGCTGCTGCCACCAAGGAAGTTGAATGGCTAAGAAATTTACTCTATGGTGTGCCTTTATGGCCTAAACCAATTTCTCCAATTTCTATTTGTTGTGGTAGTGAAACAACTCTAGCAAAAGCATATAGCCAAGTGTAAAATGAAAAGTCTAGACATATTAGATTAAGACATAGCTATGTTCGACAATTAATTTTTGACAGAGTGATTACTATAACGTTTGTAAGGTCTAGTGAAAACTTGACAGATCCTCAACAAAAAGTCTTGCTAGAAATCTTGTAAATAAGACCTCAAAAGGAATGGAGCTAATAAATTGAAAGTCACCCATGGTGAAAACTCGATTCAACGCTTGGTATAAAGTCAAGTCTTGAGTTCAATGAGACAAAGTACATCATATGTATGTGGCTACTAGCACTATAATATAACATATTATATTCCATCCCCAGTGAAGTGCTAGGTACTCGTAATGGTAAGGAAATGATGAGTTATATATCTTAATAGACTCATAACATAAATTTGTTAGAATGCTTTAGTTACGGGGAGCATTCGTGGGATCTACCTATGTGAGTGTGAACTGTGGCCGTTTCTAGGAGTTCAAGAGCTTAACTCTAACAGCACTCATGAAATGATGATACAGATGCATGGCTATTAAAGCGTCGTCAGATACTATGCATTCATTAGTGTTGAAATCGTTGTGTAGATGTGTTCGATTAACAAAATGGAATAGCTGGTTCAAATCATAGTTTACCATGCAATTCCGATTAACTTTAATATGTTTTCACTAAATGAAGGTTCAATCGGAAGACACCTTCATTTATACAATTGATTTCCAAGATTATCAAAAATTTGGATTAATTTGAAAATGGTGGGGGATTGTTAGATATTTTCAAATAAAAGATATCAGAATAAAATTATGATGATTGGAAATTAAAAATTAAGAGAAGGGTTATGTTTGTTACAAATAAATAAAATAAAAATCACGTCTGTTGAAAATGACCAAGAGGAGCGACTGTTTAAAACAGACACAAATAGTGTCTGTTAAGATTAGGCATCTAAACCTATAAAAAGGACCCTTTTTATCAACAGAACGTATATCAAAAAACAGGAAAATCTTTCCTTCCTTTCTTAAACATTCTCCAAGTTTTCTTTTATATTAATATTATAAAAGTTTGATAATCTTATTATACTCCAGTGAAGATGTAATGACCTAAGTCCAATCATTGGTCAAGCAATTTTTTGAGCCTAAACCACGTGGTCATCAAGTTACTAGTAGTGATGGATTTGGATTGTTATATAGGTCTTAATAATCACATTCATATCTGATGTGGGATGTGAGGTATCACATTCCCACCCGCTCAAATCCTTGATGTCCTCATTAAGGCTACACATCATATCCACAAAACCAACATCATATCCACACACCCACTCAAATCCTTGATGTGCTCATCAAGGCTACACATCATATCCACAGAACCAAGATCTCACCAGAGCAATGTGAAAGCTTACATCGGACCGACGCAGGCTCTGATACCATTTGTAACGACCCAAGTCCAATCACTAGCTCAGTAGCTTTTTGAGTCTAAACTACGTGATCCTCAAAAGCTTAAGCTCAAGTTGCTAATAGTGATGGACTTAGATTATTATATAAGTCTTAACAATCACATTCATATCTGATGTGAGCTATGAGGTATCACAGGATTGATTTTATCAGTGCAAAACGCCATTACTAGGTTTCATTATATCTTCGAGGTTTATACACCAGTAACTCTTTTGTACACTACAAGTGGAGACGAATAAAACCTTAAAAGATAATGACATTAATACATGCCTTGAAGCCAATTTCTAAATTTTTCAGTTTGTTGTTTTAACAATAGCAACACCAGTGTGGGGGCACAAGATGGGACCACAAAATGCTTTAGTCTCTGAGTCTTTAAATGTTGTTTTTAATTATGAGGCCCTTACAAAAGTGTTTGCTTCGAGGGAGTTTATGTACTGTATCAAATGGGGGTTGGGATGATTTGCCAATAAGTTGGAGGGGTTATGCATGATGGCCGTGTATAGGGAGAATAAGGGGTGTCTGTACAGGGGCTGTTGGTAGTGCAGAATGTTGTATAGGGTATAGGTAAAATGTCAAACTTTTGTTATTTAGATGGATTACGAAATTGAGTAATTCCCACAATTTAATGAAAATTTCTAATGGCTTATCGAAGAAAGAAAAAAGAGCAACACCGGTGTTCCCCTACAGGTCTTGAGAACTGGTTGTGTGTGACATAGTAGACTAATTTATACTAAAAAACGGGTGACTTGTGGGTGGACAGGTTCATGAGAATGACAGGTTGGACGTGGTGGAGGGCAGGAATGATTCGATGCAATGGTGACCTTGGTATTGGGCGCCCTGTTTCCAGAGTTCAGATCACGAAACAGAGTAATGCCGTTTATTGGGAGCTATTTGTATTGACTAGTGCAAGGTTATGTATTGAATTGAGGATCTGGTTCTTAGTTCATGATAATTACTTTGTTGAGCGATGTAAAGCTGTTTGGTTATCTGTTAATGTTTAAAGTTTACTGTTTGATTATCTATTAATGTGTAAAGTTTGAGTGTATGGGTACATGTCAATTTTGTAAGTTGTGTTTAGATTGTATACTGTATTCCAATGTGTTGTTTGGCTAAATTTTAAATATCTATGGATCTGGAATTTTGTTGATTGTGTTAGATGGTAGTGTCATATTTTTTTTCAAAAAATAGTATTTTATTGAGATCTCACAAGCTAGTATGATATCATAAATCTTGAATCATGATGATAAAAGACTTCTAGTGGCATAAGAAGATTAACTTTGGAATAAGAGAGTCCTCTACAATTACAAAAGCCGATTGTTGCTCAATTAAGTAGTTGGCAGCATCTACTCTCTATTATGTCCTCTGTACACATAAGTTTAAGCTTTCCTATTGCAAAATAGCATATAGCAAATTCATTGAAGAAACTAAGTAGGCTTAAATAAGAGCATCACAAAAAAACAGATTCGTGGTAAAGTAAACTAGTAAAGAGCACACCCATTGTTATGTTAGATTTTTGTATACGTAGAGCGTTGAGGTTTTTATGTCGATAGGCTTTACATGTAGGAACATAAAACCATCAAATCCTCTTTATTGTATATATAAGGAAAATTACACCCCTATATCAATGAAATTCAACTTCACAAAAAAAAAAATAACACCACCAATAATATATCATCTTACATCAAGTGCCCGACGAAAGCTTAAAGATAAGGATGGTCAAATTAAACATGCATCTATAAATCGTTACCCATGTTTCAAGAACGAGAGAAGTAATTTTTTTCTCTTGAGATTTGTTTTGGGATTACCCATGTTTTAAAAGAATGAGATGGATAAGTTTTTCTCTTCAAATCTGTTCTATATATGGTTATCCACGAAATGAAAGAGATAACTTCTTCTTTATAAAAATGCCTTGGGATACGAACGCGGTTGGGTATGATCTGTGGGAAGTTGGACGAGGATAGTTTCACCAAGATCCAAGGAATGATCTTGGATTGGATGAGCCCATCTGGTAATGAAGTGTGACTTGATGAGTGTTTGTCTATCTTTTTAGCACCATCAATTTGGATTTGGACTTTTAAGGTTGACAAAGGCTTTGGATCCTAAAGAGCCACTTTAAAATCCAAGAAGCGCATAGAAGTTTACACTATGCTCGTGCAGCCACGCTTGTATTCTTTGAGTCTCGCGTCATGGCTATCCTTGAGAGGACATAGGAACACACCTTTTTGTGTCATCAAAGGTAAATGCAGTTGTTGCAGAATTTTATATCCAATAGGTAAGAAACAGATATCCGATTGTATTAATTTAGTTTTTTGAGAAGAGAGTAATGATTTCATGATAAATTAATATAAAAAATTTTGAATTCAACTTTGATATCATATAAGTAGTCTAATGAGTGAAGTATGTAAAGTGATTCGATCTACTTGATCTATGATAATAGGGTCATAAATACAAATAAGAGAGAATATTACGAAATTTTACATCAAATAAGTAAAATAAAATTCTTAAATTTATAAGTGTGAGCATTGTATATCTCATTAAATTAATTTTTTGAAAAGAGTAATAATTTAGTGACAAAATAATATCAAAATTAACTCCAACTTGACTATGATGTTTAATAAGTGAAATGAGAATATTATAAAATCAAGTGAGAGAGAATAAAATCTCATATTAAGTAATAGAGACCATGTACATATAAATATGAGCTCAACTTATCTCATTAAATTAATTTTTTTTAAAAAAAATCACTCGCCCAAAGAATAATGACCGGTGACATAAACTTGATGGCTCAAAAGATACAACAAATAAATCTTCGAGCAATCCATCGGTGAGGGAATTCAAGAAGGCTGACAAAATGTCTTGTACTCGTGAGAAAATTAATCATTCTATCGAATTTGGATGATTGAATAGATTCTTTTGGGTTAAGTGGATTACTCTCTATTATAATAAGAGTTAATTAGAAATACGAAGTTTTATTAGGCATACACCAAATTAATTATCAAAGTTCAAGTATAATTAAACTAAAAATAATCCTTGAAAAAGCATCGAAATCAATCATGCGCTTTAAAACTAAAAATGGAACGAGGAAGGAGGAGCAGATCGGGAGAGAAATGATTGGGCTAAAACGACGTTGTATTATAGAGGAAAAGCAAAAATATAAAACATATAAAATAAAAAGAGGAGTAGCAAGGAGAATGGGCTGGTGGTATTCTGTGGGCCAATAAATTCGGCCCGAATGAATTTTCCTAATCCATTTCACCAATTCAAAAGTCGAGGTGTTTTTGTTATTGTCAAGTACAATTTTTAATTGTTTAATTTTTTTTATATATTCATTTTGCTAATTAAAATAAAATTTTTTAATCTTTTAAATGAATTAATTAATTAATAATAAATAACATTGCTTAATAATTGCTTGAAATTTCTCCATTTAATGGATTTAAAAGAAATTTTTGTGACATTTTTTAAGAAATTTATACGAGGGGAATAGTTAAATGGGCTTCATTAAAGTGTTGGAAAAATTTTAAATAATAATTATCCCAATTTGAGATAATTTTGAATGATAATAAAGAAGAATGTAAAATAAATAAGAATAAAAATAATTTATTTTATAAAATAGATAATGATTTCAAAAATAATGACAATAAAAATAGTAAAATAATTATATAAATTAAAATTTATAATCAATTCCTTCCATAAAATACCAAATGAAATCTGAAGACAAATTTTCCTTAAAGAAAATAGTACAAATTTTCTGAAAATAATTGTGTTTTTTGAATGCTCTTGATATAAACAATTTTCTTAAGTCTCACAAATATTTAATGTTGGATAAAAAAATGAAATAAAATGATAATATAAATAAATAAATAAAATATAAGTAAATATGAAGTTAAGGATTATTAATTAAGACTAAGATAGGAAAATACATAATTAATTGATACTATTCTTTGAACAGGCATTGTAATGTGATAATATACCTTCTCGTATATAATTGTATTTTCGATTTTGAATTTTAAATCAGTTTCATATATAGATTGAAACTTATTCTTTTTAATAAACTTAAATCATGTTAAGCATCTCATTAAAAAGTAGGTGACCTATCACATTTAAACAAAAAAAAATTGATAACGACTCTTAATTTCACAATAAAATTCTCAATTCATATGTTACACCAACACGAAAAAAAAAATAAAAGTGTACATTGTTTACCCGACCTAACCAAAATGACACTTGCAAAACCAAATTTTATCCATTTAAATTACATTTATTATTAAAATATTAAAATTAAAAATAATTTTTATACTAAATATTTTAATATTTTAGAATTAAAATTAAATAAAAATAAATATTTTCAATTGTTTACTTATTTTTATTTATTTTATTAAGTAAAATAAAAACTTAGTGTTACAATGTACAGCTTCTAATTGGATTTTGTAAATCATGAACATGCTTTGTGCAGCTTCTCATTAATTGAATTTTGTAAATCTTGTGCATGCTTTGTGCGGTTATATGATCTGGGAGAATTGCTATGGTTACATGATCTGGGAGAACTGTTAGGTTTTCTTTTTTTTGTAAAAGACCGGTTATGATTTTTTTTTATAGAGAGTATATTTTAGGTTGTTTGAGGGGTGACTCGGTTTTTTGTTTTGTTTTGAAGTCCTTTTTGGAAGAATTTGCAGAACTTACAGATAACGTATTCTAGTTTTTTTAAAAGAACAAAATAAAAGGATAATAAAAGGATTTTGATAAGCATGCTAACAATATTTTCATCATTAATTCCGATATTATCACACAATACATTTATGGCTATAAATCTGTAATGATTGATTTAATATTACATTTTTTACGTGATGAGATTTTCTGTCATTGAAATCTTTCAGAAATATATTACTATCAGAGATACAGCATAGATGTAAGAATCAAAGATTTACTCCATTGAAGGCTGGTGCGTGCTCCTCTTCTTCAGAAATATATATATATATGCAAGAACAATAATCTACATAATCATACTCCAAAAATTTTAGTCTTCTTCTTCATGGCTTTCTTCAGTGCAAGAAATAACAAAAGCTTTTCCATGGCAGTCATGTTTCTACTTCTTGGAATTTTCATGTCTAGTTTGGAGTTCACAGGTTCGATTTTATCTATAATCTCACAATTTTAATTACGTTTTCTATCTGTATTTAGTTTGTAACACCTTTTTCTACATAAGTAGTTGATTATAATAATTATGTATATGCGTTTCAAAAAATTAAATTTAACTTTTTTTTACCAATTAAAAGAAAAATGTGACACCCTTTAGAAAACTTTACAATTATTGTTGGAATATTGAAAGGTTTAGTAAGGTATAGAAGTTACCATGCATGTTTGAATATGTTTGAAATAGGGGCAAAATCCGTAGGCGTTTGCTATGGAAGAATCGGCGACAATTTGCCAAGTGAACAGGAAGTTTTGGAACTTTATAAAGCTAGTGGCATCGAAAAGATGAGAATCTATGATCCAAATCAAGCAACTCTGCGAGCCCTCGGAATGTTTCCAGACATAGAACTCATCCTTGGTGTCCCTAACGGTGACCTTGAGGCCCTTGCTACCGATGCCTCATCTGCAACCGATTGGGTCCAACGTAACATACTGCCCTACGCACCGGCGGCCAATATTCGTTACATCTCTGTTGGAAACGAAGTGAGACCGATGGATCCGGCTGCACAATTCGTTCTCCCTGCAATGCAAAACATTTGCAATGCTTTGGAGTCAGCAAACAACGCAATGGAAGTACTCCAAATTAAGGTTTCTACTTCGGTGGATGCAACTTTGTTAGGCAGTTCGTATCCTCCTTCAGCTGGCGCATTCAGTGACAGTGCAAGCTCATACATAATTCCCATCGTTCAATTCCTAGCAGACAAAGGGGCACCTTTACTCGCCAACATCTACCCTTATTTTAGCTACATTGGTGACCCTACAAGCATCGATCTTAACTACGCCTTATTCACATCACCGGGAGTTGTGGTTCAGGACGGCGCATTCGGGTACCAAAACCTGTTTGATGCAATATTGGATGCCTTTTATTCTGCTATTGAGAAAGCTGGTTTCTCTAATATGGAAGTGGTTGTATCCGAGACTGGCTGGCCGTCGGATGGAGGCACCGCCGCAACTATTGAAAACGCAAGCACTTACTACCAGAATTTGATCAATCATATTCAGAATGGAACCCCAAAGAGGCCTGGACAACCCACGCAAACTTACCTGTTTGCAATGTTTGATGAAAATCAAAAGGGTCCTGCTGAAACTGAGCGCCATTTTGGCCTCTTCTCCCCTGATAAGCAGCCCAAGTATCCGATAAGCTTCCTATGAATTAATTGTTATGTTCCTTTTTTATTATTTTTTGGATATATAGTTCCTTAGGATTGGTCTTTTACAAGCTCAATTGTGACTTGAGCCATATATATTTTCCTCCTAATTAATTCAGCCATCTAACTTCTTATTTTTTAGATGAATAATTCCAAGCCTTACCTTTTTATTATTATTATTCTTTGGTTATATGAATTTCGTTTATTATCAAAACATATTGGAAAGAAGGTGCACCTATACTTTCTTATGCTTGGATGAGATTCTAGTAATTGCTATTGGATTATATAACTATATAAGTACATTAACAAATTAAAAAAAAATTACTCTAAACATGTTTAGAGACTGGAACAAGTCATATATTTGTGAAATCATCGACTATGTTCTTTCTTGTAATTATATGATGAAATTACATTTGATGTGTCACAAGTAAATTATAATTAAATAATCTTACCTATATCTTGTGAAAGAAATCAATTCTAATTCATCCTCTCTTTTTTCTTATTTTTTGGATGAATAGTTGAAGCCTTCCAATATTGGTTACAAACATTTTATTTACGTATAAGTTTCCAGTAATTCCTATTGGAGTACGTATATATAAATATATTGACAAAAAAAATTATAGTAAATATATTTAGAGGTTGGAACAAACCATATTTGTTAAGTCATGGAACAAGAGTTACTATGTTTTCTCACATTGACCAAGAATACTAGTTAATATTGGAGTTTATTAGAAATTAATTATTTATTTAAATTTGACTGGTCAATTTAATATATAATTTTTTAATAAATAGAAGTGTTTTCAACAAACACAATTGATTAATTATTCAATGTTTTCAATAGACATAACTGTTAACATAGTAGTACAGTAGGAAGAGAACATACTTTCAAAATAGATTTCAATTATTAATAAAATTCTAAAATAAACTTGTTGATTCTAGAAAATCCTGTTTGTAATTGTGGTCTCTTGCCTTGTATTTTCGTTCGTTAAAATTATTGTACAGGTTATATGTTGTCGCTGGCTAATTTTTTGCAAGCCAGCCTCAAGGTAGGATCCCGGGCCGATGCTCCTGCCAGGTTCCCTCCTTTTTTGTGTATATGGGATCTCCCCTTTTGATATGAATCTATTCCACATTTAACTTTAAAAAAAAGCATGCCTCAAGCCTTTTTATCCCTTTTCTTATACTACTTTTTTAACAGTTTTCTATAATTATTAACTTGCTTTGCAGGTAAAAGATTTGTCATAATTACTCAATAATCATAAAACCATATAGTATTAATGAGCAAATATTACCGAGTTTGAGATGCATCCTTTCACACAATTTGAAATGCGATAAATATTAAAGCAAAAATATTTAAAATAATAAACATAATATTTTTGTAATTATAATTAATTAGTCAAATGTTCAGATATCATATGGTAACAAAATAAAATAGTATTCAAAGAAAAAAGTTTGGGATATTGAGCAAGTGTTTGATATCGTAAAATTAAGGATGGCTTGGTGACATAAAGCCAGACTATCGAATAACAAAAGCACAATCAGGGATATCCCACGCTAACCTAATAGGGTAGTGGTTCCTCGGAGGATAAAACGACCAAGGAAATCTACTAATTAGGTGTGCCCACCTAATCATGGAACACTAAATTTCAATGTTGATGAGACATCAAGGGAAATACTGGGGAAACTGGCATTGGTGATATGATTCGTGATGAGGTTGGTATAGTTAAACTTATGTTTTCTAGAATGATAGAAGTAATGGAATCAAACTAGCTCAACTTTGAGTTATTAAACAAGTGTTTAAATGTCTTAAAATGGGCAAACTTGATTTCACCAATTGTTAATGGAAAGTGAATCTACAAATGTGGTAAATTGGGTGCTTAATTAACCCCAACACTGCTCCATGGAGATTAAGAAGCACATTGAATTGTATAAGTTACATATTAGCGTACGGCAAATCCAGAATTCTGCCGTGAAGCAACTGAAATGGCAGACCAACGGGCCAAAGTTGGTGTCCAACATCCCCCGGACTTTCTGTTGATGCTGGAGAAAATTGTTGCACAGGAACAAGCCGCCTTCATTTTAAACTTTATAAAATAATAATCTTTTGTTTTTTTTTTCAATTTCTTTTACAGTTATTTATATATTTTTTTAATATATAAAAGTGTAAATTACATTAATCATCGTAATCAAATAATTTTTAAAATGTATAAAAAAGCTCATTATATGTATAAAAAATCAAATAAACTAATAAATACATAAATTGGACCAAATCCACCGTTGAAACCTGAGAAATTTTGCCATTTCGTTGTTATCTTCGCATGTAGTTCAGTTGTGGAAAAAATTTTCTATTAAATTGAAGGATTCAAAGTTTTCAACACATGAATTATTTTAAAAATAGAAATTGAGCCAATACCAAATTCTCATTCTCATGATTCAAATTTTCAGTTTTTAGTATTTAAAGATTTTTAATTTTTTTAATATTGTATTTGAGATTTTATTTAAATTTAAAAAGAAAATATTGTTTTTAATTTTAAAAACAAAATAAAAACAAGTAATATAAAAGCCGAAGGTAAGTAGTTAGGTAACTTGGGGTTTCAAAAACCAACACAAAGGAGGCTTTTTGTACATGGAGAGTAGATCACTTTATTTATAGTGATTTTATTTGGATGTAATGTGTTTACAACGTTTTCTTTGCCAAAAAAACATGACAAGTGATTACAAAGCGTAAAGGGAACCTCTTCTCATGATGCAAAGTTATTTTCCCTTTGCCAAAAAAATATTACAACTTTGATTATTCCCAAATTATCCTATCCATCACTCGACCCTCTCTTCTATTTTCTCATCTCTTTTTTCTTTCATCTTTCGTCTTCTCCTTCATCTTTTTCCTCTAGCCGACTAGTCTTTCTTTTCTCCTTCTTCTTCCTCTAGCTGCCTGTAAAAACCCTAACCGCTCACCTTCACAGTTCGGTCAAAGGTAGAGATCGAGATTTGAATCTAATCTGTTGAGTGCTTTTGAAGGTTTTTATCTATGTTTGCCTTGCTTGGTTGCTTGGGTTTTTGGAGTCTTGAAGAGAGGAATCACTTTTCATTTCAGTCTTGCGATGAAGGAAGGATTAAAGAAGTTGGAGGAAGAAGTTGTCATGTGAACTAAGGTGGAGTGGAGATAAAATAAAATTATTAAGAGAAGGGACGTTGGTCTTTGGAAAAAATAAAGATAGATTAAAAATAAGGATAGATCAAGGTTTAATTTAAATATATAAAAAAGGTGCTTTCGGTTTGTTTAATTTATCTTTATTTTTTAGATTTTTTAATTTAATTGTTTTAAATATAAACTTGCTTTTGCTATTTATGTATACTTATAAATAATACTACTATTAATGTTATTAAAAACGTTTGTTATTTATTTTTTAAAAAATACAAAGAGAAATCATTAGTCAAAGAAGCTCAAGACAAAAAAAATTAAAAAAAAACTTTTTGAATAATATTTTTTATTATTCATGTGATAATTCTAGGTATTATTTTTTATATTTATAGTTATTATTATAAAAATAAATATTTAGTAATTTTACATTTAAAATGAATATATATTACATTTAAAGAGATAAAGTTTGAAAAGTTAAATATTTACATTAAAAGAATATAATTTTATTCAACTTTTTATTTTCTAACATAAATGTAATTTTATAAATTTACATTACATTCCTAGTAAAATGCTTTCAAGCCAAACACTACAATTTAATTTTCTCAATAATCATATGCTTTACAATCATTACTCTTTCATATTAGAGGTGAGTAAATGGGTGGATTGAGAAATTTAGTCCGTTATACCTAAAAACTAAATTGACTAAATATTTTTAAAAAACAACCAAAGTTGACCCAACATAAAAGAAGACCAAATTGATCAAATATAGAATTGGTTTGATCTGTTCAGTTTTGGACCAATGGATCAAAATTTTATCACTTTTTTTTTTTTTACAAATTACAATGTTAAAACTTATAAACTTCATCCATAATTAAAAAATATACAAGTAATCTAAACAAAAAAAAACAAATATTTATTCCTTCACTCACATAATTATGTCTTTTTATATAAACCATTAAATTAACATTCAAGATTCAATATAACAAAAGGTCAAGGATAATAAAATTAACATCTACAAAATAAAACTATAATGTTATAATGTTTTATATCAAAGTTTATATAAATAATAACTAATTATAAATAATATGTTATAAAATCTAAGGTGATAACTAATAAAGTTATTAAATATAATTATATAAATAAAATCTATTATAAGTAATAGTAATGGTTATATATAAATTAAATATATGTATATATAATATTACTTTGTTATATATAGAGAAAATTAATGATACAATTTATATGTTATAATATTTTATATCAAAATTTATATAAATAATAACTAATCATAAACAATAGGTTATAAAAACTAAACTGATAACTAATAAAGTTATTAAGTGTAATTATATAAATAAAATTTATTATAAGTTATAGTATTACTTATATATAAATTAAATATAAGTATATATATATATTTATACAATTATATATATATTCATAACATTTTATATTACGAAACATTATTAAGGTGTAATAATTATAACATATTAATATGTAAGATATTTACTATTATAATATTAACATAAAAGTTATATATTTTAAAATATATAACTTATAATTTCATATTATTACAGATTTATAATTAAATAAATATATATATATAGTTAATATTAAATTGTTATGAATATGATTTATATACGTATATATAATAAACTAATATCTTTTAAGTATATTATTAATTCAGTTTATGATCAATTCTTCTTAATATATATAAAACATATTATATATAATATATATATAATTATTATGATTTTTTGGATGAATTGGTTTAAAAATTTTAAAATTCTGAATTGATAAAAATGAATTAAACTAAATATTTTAGATCAATTAACCCATTAGATTAATTTAACCGAATCGTTTTACCTAAATTGTATTTAATTTTGATAAATAATTAATCTAATTTTATTTTATTCACCCTTATTTCATGTTGTATCAAATGTCGTAAAATTATACTAAAAAATCACATTTTCTGCCCTCACAATCGCAGTAGAATGGCAGAGGCGACAAAAAAGGTAAGCAAACCCCACGTTGAAACAAAAAAAAAAAAGACACGAAAAAATGACAACCATCCCAACCCCCCTTAGCAGAGAACTGGATAAGATCATCATTCTCTTCACACATATCTAAGCAAACACCACGGGTGAAGAAAAAACCGAAACCAACCTCTCCCTACTACCGAAATGCTGACATGGCTGACTCTTTCTGCCCAGATTGCAAGCGTCCAACCGAAGTTGTCTTCGACCACTCAGCCGGAGACATTGTCTGCTCCGAGTGCGGTCTTGTTCTTGAGGCTCATTCCATAGACGAGACCTCTGAGTGGCGAACCTTTGCCAATGAGTCTGGGGACAATGACCCAGTTCGTGTCGGCGGTCCTTCTAATCCTCTTTTGGCCGATGGTGGCCTCTCTACCGTCATTTCCAAACCTAATGGCTCCTCTGGTGATTTCTTGACATCCTCTTTGGGACGCTGGCAGAACCGCGGGGCAAACCCGGATCGTTCCCTTATCCAGGCCTTTAAGACCATTGCCACCATGTCTGACAGGTTCGTTGGTTTTTTCTTCTTTTTCTTTTTAACATGAATGCATTGTTTTATGTTAATTGTGTGTTTATTTTTTTCATTTGTATTATAGTGCTTTTTTTTTGTATGTATGGCGAGATAGTTTTGTGTTTGGTTAATGAGAAAAAAGTAGGATAGAATAGATTTTCTTATTCTTTTTTTTTTTTTTTTGGTTTCTCTTACAGACTCAAAGACTTCATTAGATGGTAGTGACAAGAATTACAAGACCATCAGATTCATTTTTGTCTTTTTGGTACATATTGAAACCTGTTGGATGTTGTTGTATATCTTCAATTATTTAACTGGAGGTATAAATCACATTGTCCCATTTCCTTAAGTTCAAATCTAATATCTTCAACTTAGAAATTTCAACTTCTAACTGTTGGTTTGTTCCTTCATGGGCAAATTATATTACATAAAGAAAGAAAGCTTGTCTGAGCAGCTAAGGCCCTGGATGTTGAAAATTTTGGGGAAGGGAGATATTGTGACAGTTGTTACTCATTCATGAAAGTTGAACTCAGGTTATGGTTCATTACTAGGCTAAGATTAGGTATAGAGATTATGGTATCAGTGTTCAATTAACCATGAATTTAATCAAAGAAAAGAGAAAGGAAGGAATGATTTGTGTTTGAGATATACTTAAACAATTACTCAGAAACATCTATTTTGGTTAAACATTTTCAAGACAAGATTTGTTTATACACCTCTAAAAATTGTAGCAAATATAACTGATCCTATATTGGATGTTTCAGGTTGGGCCTTGTTGCAACCATTAAGGTACGAAGCTGAACTCTGCTTTTGTTGGGTTTTTTTTTTTTCACACATATTTTCATAGCTCCTTTTTTTCGCAATTCCTTTAAATAAATTTACTGAAATTCATGCATAGATGTTTAACAGGTTTGTTATATTGGAACTTAATAACTGTATATATACATATTATTAGATTATTATTACTTAATAGGAACTTTTTTTTCTTATTTTAATAGAACTTAGTATCTTGCTCATTGCTCTTGTTTATTTTAATTGATACTTATAAATAATACCAAGCTGTGAATTTATGTTTGTATTCAATTTTATCACAAACGTATAATGGAAATTGTTTCCAAGGATTATAGTGAAGTATTGTGTTATGCAACAATCTCTCCAGAAAAAGGAAAAAAAGGACACCACATATTAATGCTTGGTTTTAGATATGTGAGTGGCCAACCTGCATCATTGCTTTTCAGACATCAGAATTGCAGGTTGGATCTTGGAGAGGAAAGCATAGATTGTTTTCAAGTGACAACGCAAATTACTAAGTATCAAATAGATAGAGAGGTGAAAGAAGAGTGTCAAATAGTTGTTTGCCGATATCACTATTGGAAAATGTAAAATTTGAGGAACGGTTTGTATGATCAATGTGGGAAATTCATATCTTGAGGATGAATAAAGAATCAGTTTTAGATGTTATTCTATGAGATATGAACAGCAATTGCCTATTAGGATGGAAATTTGGTCGCAATTGCTATGGATTTGACCCTGGTTTGATGGAGGCTTGTTTTAGAGTTTAAAAGGAATGAATTATGATTTTTTTTATAAGTTTTTGAAGTGCTGAAAATTGAAGAAAATAGGAAAATGATCAATTCTAGGTTCCTTAGGCATCACTCCTATTGGTGATTGTTTTACACAAATTCAAAGCACATATTTACCAAAATATTCCTGATCATAGTTCCTTTTAAGTAGTCAATGCAGGTGACATCCAAATAGCACTTCCAAGCATTCCTAGTCAGTAGGAGACTATATTTATACAATTCTTGAATCTCAAAGAAAAGTTCTGTCACATAGAAAGACTCGAGTCAAAGTTCTTACTTTTTATTTTTGATTGTTTGTTATCTTTCTCTCTTAAATGTAAGTGCTTCTCCAATACTTCATGGTTGATTATGCTTAGTTTCAACTTTTTGATCCTATATCTTTTGCTTCTATTGCACAAAATTTATATTGTGTTTTCCTTGTTTCCTGCTGATATAATGTCAAGAGGCATTGTAATATAGAAACTAATCTGGCTAGTGGGTTTGGGAATTTGATTTGAGGATCGAGCCAACGAAATATATAAGAAAGTTGAAGATCAGAAACCTCTTAGAGGCCGAAACCAGGATGCAATTTTGGCTGCTTGCCTCTATATTGCCTGTAGGCAAGAAGACAAACCCCGCACCGTAAAAGGTATGATTTCCAATACAATGCTTAAGAAACATCTTTTCTTAGCATGTATTAAAATTCCTGACATGTGAATTTCAATCAGAAATATGCTCTGTTGCCAATGGAGCCACAAAGAAAGAAATTGGTCGTGCAAAAGAGTATATCGTGAAGCAATTGGAGGTGGAGATGGGTCAATCCATGGAAATGGGAACAATACATGCTGGGGACTTTCTGGTGAGTTTGGTGCTGAAATAACCCACCATTTAATTGCTGTAGTTCTTTCTTTTCCCTATACACTGTTCCTTTCTGTATCTCGTAACTGTTCTGTTTTTCGAATTTGTCATTCCAACCACTGACATCCACAAATTTACAGAGACGTTTCTGCTCCCATCTTGGTATGAGTAATCAAACAGTTAAGGCTGCTCAAGAAGCTGTACAAAAATCTGAAGAGCTGGATATAAGGTCCTTTTAGTTTCAAGCAGAATTTTTGCTTCTATCTGTGGTTATTGCCTGTAGGAGTTCATTCTCTAACCACCAAGAACGGTTGCACTATGTGCCAGTAATTTTAACCTGTCTTCTCTCGAGTGATGCTTGAAAGCTTTCTGTCTATATGGCATGCCCTCTATGTTTCTCAATGAGAGTCATTGGAGAATTATTAGCCATGTGATTCTATAGATGTTGTTTTCATTCTGTCAAGGAATTTCGATTTTAAACCTATCCCCAATGATTTTTTAATTTTCTGTCACAAGTTGTTATTTTATAACTTCTAATTTTTGTCTACTGCCGCAGGAGAAGCCCAATATCAATTGCAGCTGCTGTCATTTACATAACAACCCAACTGTCAGACGATAAGAAGCTTCTCAAAGGTTAGAAAGTTGACATACAATAATTTCTCATCCCAGTTCTTGTCTTCATTAAGGTAACAAAGCCATTTGGATGCAGATATATCTCTAGCAACAGGAGTGGCTGAAGGGACCATTAGAAATTCCTACAAGGACCTCCATCCCCATGCTTCAAAGCTTGTACCAAGCTGGTATGCCAAAGAGGAAGACCTTAAGAATCTCTGCAGTCCTTAAATAACGACAGGAACCCATGCACCACCTTTTTGGTAGCTGCTTTTGTTTGTTTGGACAGGCAAAGTCACAATTCCCACTCTGAGTAATTTATTTCACCTCTAACTTGTATCAGTAAGTTGTTTGATCCTACTTTTCTTAGTGAAAACAATATCCCTTACTTTCAGCAGCAAGAGATATACTGCCGCAGTGTAGTTTAAAGTAGTCAGGTCTTTTAACACATCATGATGCAACTGGCAGATAGGATAATTGTTTCTTTCAGGTATGCGAGTGAGTCAAGTAGGTCTAAACTCTTACTCAGTTAAGAGAACCTTTTTCCATTCCTTGTGATTGAAATGTAGTCAGGTGACATTGTGAACTGATAGCTTGTTTGTAGGGCAGAATTATGCATTCATACATCAATGCCAAGTGCAAACCAAAGTGTCAAGCCCAGTTTGTCATTTTGTTTGTTATTTTTAATTTTAAATATATATATATATTTTTTCCTTGGATGCAACTCCATTTAATACTCAAATAAATGCTGTTATCTTCTGAAAAAGGGATTTAGAGGACATGATGAAAGAACGCACGAAGAGGTTTGGTTGGGAGCAAAAAGGTTTGAATCAAATGACCTTTGATTTGTATCTTTTCATTCTGTGCAAGATATTAGAGTGGTAGGTATTTGATCGGATTTAGGAAGAGAAGGTGGGTTGAGAAGTCCAGCAAGTATAAGTTGAGGTTCTGAATTCGTTCAGAAGATACTTGTCCGCAGTGGTTTGTACTGAGGAATCAAAATGAGGGAGAGAACAAGCTTGAACTGTAATCCCTTTGACTAGTGGACAAGCATGACAGGCAGCCATTAATTGATGTACAAACTCTTTCACCTCGACAATATTTGTCTATAGGATGTAACAACTTGTAACTGATACATTAGCAATAACATGCATAGGGAAACTCAACCAATCATGGAGAATTTGTGCTATTGGTGTTGGCATAAAAGTGCATCATGGACAAGTAGTCCATAGCACTAAATATAAATTAAAGTATTCTAATCGGCTTTTCGACCCGCGAACGTCCTCTTGGTATCATGATTTATCAAAGCTTGGCTTTTATGATTTTATGTTGTCATGTTACAATAACCTGTTACAGCGAACTTTGTTACAACACTTCTTCTGCAATGATATAATGATCTATAAACAATTTCATGAGATAAAGGATCCACCGGAATAACAACTACAAAACATATGACTCATGTCATTACTTATAGAATGTGAACAATGTTTATACTAAAAAGATATTTTTTGAAGTTAAGTGATGCGTCCTTCGTAAGGAAGGAGTTCCAATTTATAGGCAAACCAAAGACACTATTAGCTCAATATGTCTTCACATGGGCAATAGTAACTTGACAATGATTAAGCTTGAAAAATATAAAAGAGTATATTCTTTAATGCACGTTCTTAACAAATAGATATATATATTGAGGTGGATTAAACGGGACATACTTCTAAAACACACTAACACACTTAATTATACATGTTTTTAAAGCGGAAAATCTTTTAGTCATTGTCATCCGAACAGATTGAAATAGGAATGATGGGCTTCAGGAATAAAATCATAACCAAGAGACAGTAGCCAATGATAGAGTAAGAGCATGCCTCCTTAGTCCGCGAGATCTGGGTGGTTGAATTATGAGAAGCAAACTAACGTTAAAGATCCTGGTAGCGTCTAGGGTCACTCCCTATCCATAGCGAGATCTTGCCACGTGGCCTGTGATAGGATCTCGACACATGTAAAACATGTGGTTTGGCATGTTCACGACTGAGCGTGTGCTTGAAACATAATCATCCAAGAGCTTTGTAATTTCCACGGTGAGCACCCTATCCCATCTCATCCAGCCAACCATTGTAATGGCTTCAATGGTACTTGGTAAGGTGTTGAGCGAGTCATAGTAATGAAGTTTTATGCTGGCAATTCTCTTGACTATAAGCTACGCAACCTAAATACATAGGCTTATGCAAAAAGCTCATGGTTACAAGCACTTTCTGATATGGCTTATACAAAATTACATAGGCTTACCAATTGAGGAGAGCATCAGGTCTGTCTCGTTCCCCAACTTCAGGTATATTGATTTCAACTTTCAACTTCCAAGTTCCAACATCGTTGCTTTTACTTGTAGAAGTGTTCCTACCTTGTATTATGGTGGACTGGGAATAAGGGATAAGGTTTAAGTTAGCAATCGGGGTTCAACTCAATTAACAATCAGGTTAGATCTCAAAATAGGTTTGGATTTAGGCATTTATGCCATAATACAGCAAAACACTTATAATTTCATTCATCAAGTATTTACTAAAAATGAAGATTACATAAATATTTATAAAGATTGCTAGATACTTCTAAACCAACTACAACCAGGGTCAACAATAAGAAACTAACTTGAAACCCCTAGTAAGCAACCAACTTGGACCCCAGAATGAGAAAACCTAAATTCCTTGAATAATGTTAAAATAAAATAAAATAAACAATGCAAAACTAAATTACACAAGAACAAGTAATGAATGAGGATCCTTGATGACTGCATCAACAGTTTTCCCATGGTTCCACTTTAAACTCTCCATACTGCATCCATAGGTTTCCCACGGTTCCACTTTTAAACTCTCCATATACTTTTCTGGTGACCGATTTACTTACCAACAGACTGGTCTTGTCTCTCTTTAACATTAACACCAGTAGAGGTAGGGTGGCGCTTGATCTTTCGCAAAGCTCTTTCTGTGTTGTACACTTCAACCTACATTGATTTATGATGAAACTCAATTGCGGAGCAAATAATACAAGCTTTAATAGGTAAAGTACTATTTGTAACAAGCAATTTGACAGAAGAAACGAAGGATAATGGAAATTTTACATAAAGAAATGAAATAAGACATACTCGCCAGTTTCTAAAGTTGTTTCCCTAAGCAAATGATACCATAAAATGTCATATAGCTGCATGATAACAACTAGAATTTTAGGGAAGAAGTGGAAAAACTTTGTTCTAGGTTGAATATCAATACAAAGCTTCATTCTAGGGAAGAAGTAGAATTTGGCTAACCATATAATACAGGACTGCTTTTCTTTTCCTGTTTCTGAATTAGTTAGGTTACAACACAATTTTTTATTCTGTTTAGTAGTTGGAGACAAGCAGCAAAGTAGTCAGTGTCATGAGTCTGAGAGAACTAGTATACTGGATTTTTTTGTGCTTCAGTTATCTGTTTTAACAACCAAATCTACCAAGAATTTCAAAATCAAAGAGCTTATAATTTATACAAAGTTCTCCACTTTCAAAGGTTATCCTTTGTCATTTAGTTTCATATTACATCGCTGCATGTTATCAAAATTTCAAAGTTTTCTTTCTCCCTTCACATTTAGCACTTTAGTACAACCAATTATATTTCAGACACCCAACTATAGATTTGTAAAGAAATCTTTATACCATGACAAGAAAATAAATTAAGTAGCTAAGGAGAAGTCAGGTCCTTCAAGTTTAAGAAAACTATTTTGAAGATAATATTCTTACTGCTTCTTTAATTTGCTTTGTTATTCCCGCAGCCTTTGCCGTAGCAAGCTGCAAACATTGCATGATAACTCTTTGAGGGACACCTTCTCCACCAGCCTTTTGAATTGCACAAATATCACCATTTGCGTTAACTGTTGTAGTCATTCGTCCACCCATAACAGCTTCCTCATTGTGGGTTGGATCTATTACCTGAATTTCATCACATTTAAAGAGACCACAACTTTGGCTGTGAACAAGATGTGTTAATCAAATGTAGTTAGAATATCCTGATGTCAAAAATTAACTTACCAGAATGCTATCATTACTAAAAAACCCAAAGGTTATCGCAATTGGAAGATGATGCACAATCAAAGGAAGAGGCTCCCTTATCTGTCAAAAGAGAAGATATTTTCAACTACCATAATTACACATTCGATGGAGTCAAAATGAGAAGTGTGTTCAATATGATGGGAGACAAGAGGAATAGGAATGGTAAGAAAGAAGTGGAAAAAGTGATTAAAAGTGGTATTCAAGTTTTCAATAGTTCCATAACAAGGTTAAGGAGAAAAAATAAGATGATTGTACCATAACAGAACCATGATTCTTATTAAAAATCATAAGTTTAAGGAAAATTCACAATATTATGAGTATTTCTTTGCATTAGTTATATTCTCTCTCTTTGATTTTATTTCTTTTTCCCTCCACTTTTGTAGATACTTGAAAACAGATTAGAAGAAAATGTTAAAAGACAATAATTCTCTTCTTTTTTTTTCTCTCCTGATTTAAGTAACTAAACAAGAGAAACTTTAATATTCTCTCCAGCCAATCACAATGTAACAGTTGTAATTCACACCGCCACATCACACCCAACTACCCCCCCCCCTCCCCCTCTCGGCATCCATACTCTTCTAAGGGAAAGGAAGTGCAAAACACAGGGAGGGAAGAAACCCCAGTAGCAAAGACAGTAGATATGTCAATTGGCTTTTAAAGGGCCATCCAATTAAGTAGGTTGATTGCATTACAAGCCTGAACTACAGCAACAACCCTGAAAGAGACACAGAAGTAACAGAAAGACCAAAATCTATTATCACTCAGCTTTTACACAACATTATAGCCGCTATTTAAAATTAGGATAAGCAAGAGACTCCACAAGCCAATTTCCCCCACGAGGTAAAAACAAGTCAAGTGAATTCTAAGTAGAACGAACATCAAACATCACCAATTGTTCAAAATTATCAATTTCTGGTACCTCTGTTAAAACAAAAAGAAGAAGAATAAAAATACAAAACAAAAACAAAAAGGAAAGCATATCATTCATATCTATTTACTTTACATGTAATCATGGCTGTTTGACTCATTGCATTAGGCATACAGTTTAATGTTGTGCAGTAATCATAGAAAATTGTAGTCACAAGTTGAACCTTGAGTTGGATGAGAAACTTTTTTTATTAGTTAGATAAGGAACTTAAAGACCTATACAGCATCAGTCATGAAGCCTAGGTCAACAACCCACTAATCAATTGACTCCAAAACATGATTGAATTGATCCTTGCCAGTTTATTAAGATTTGATGAACATACTTCTTGTTGTTAAGTAGCAAAATGTAAAGAAAGTAAAATAAAGTTTCTTCTTGATTATGCTCAGGATTCATATTCTTAAGCACAATATTCACCTAGTTGTAAGAGCATTGAATGTAAGTGTCAAAACTCACTAGATGATTCCCATCTTAACAGTAATGCTTTTAAAAGGTAATATTAAAAGCCAAAACAGTTAGGAATCTGACCTCAGGCGGATGTACTATTACTTCCTGACCATCTTCTCCTCCTAATGAGCATTCAGGCCTCCGGAATGTCAGTAGAGCAGCCAAAGCAGCAATATTAGCAGCATCAACAAGGTTTCTGTTTCCACAAAAAATATATTAGTTCCAACTGAAAATGAACGTCTAACATTAGCAGAGAAAAAAGTTATGGAATGATATAAAGTATAGGGAAATAAAAGCATAGAAAGATTGCAGTAGTACCCTCCATTATCTAGAATGTGGAGATCAATACGAATAGCCCACACAAACTTGCCAGCTAGAACACACAGTGATTCAGTATCCACAGCCTTGCTTTCCCTGTAAGATCACTCTAAACCTTCAATTACCTTTATTTCAATAAGAACAGCACAGTGACAAACCAGAAAGTAAGTTCCACCACATTCCCAAAAGCTTATTAAAGCTCACTTTAACCAAGAAGAATCTCAATCATTAGCAAAATAGCAATCATGAAAGAAAATGCACTTGAGAGCAAAGAAAGAAAATACATGTTCATTAGGTGACATCTAATTTAATAGAACAGTAACATATTACTGAAGAATCAAGCTTATAACAACAAAAGAAAAACTCACACACTATAAGCCCTATACATTCGAGGAAAAAGGAAAGACAGCGGGTTGGAGGAGTAAAGCTGACAAACTTCAGCTTCAATCAAATCTTTCAAAAGATAACAAAAGTACCTTAGACCACGATCAATTATACGTCCCAACTCCACAGCCAATTCTCCAGGATGGCCTGGCTCAAATGAAGGATCAGCCATTGGAGAAACCTCGGTGAAGATCGAAAGTATCCCTTCCTTAGGTCGGTCTCTATAAGGCTGAACCAGTTGAGCAGTAACAATGCCCATAACACGAGTCTGGCCTAGCTGCACCTCTGATGAGCCATCCTCTCTGCAAATTCACCATAGCAATTAAACAGTCGATTTTACCAACATATCCACCAAACAAGCTACTTACAGTAACCTAAAAGAGGGAATTAAAAAATATATTAATTTATAATTTAATATCATCAGACAATGCAAAACAATTTTTGTTTCAACTAGAAGAACAGCATCAAACGTGATCCTCCAATTCCTAAACCAGAAATTGCACAAAGAACAGGGATATAAAGACATCTCACCTAAATAGGTACAAACATTGGTTCGAACCAAGACATCCAATTATTCACATACACATACATTTTCTTACATTCATGCAAGCATGCATACACATACAAATACTATTAAGGGATGTTAACCCACATCCATTAAGTTTAGAATTTGTTGTGGCCTCATGTTCAGGCGCAGCTTCTCCACCTATTTGCCCATTAGTTTTAGCTTAACATGGTATTAGAGGCTAGGTTATTTGTCACCCTGTTTCATACTCTATTATGTTATTTGTTGCACGCATTGTCCACATCTTAGGCTCGTCTACTTCAATTTTAAGTATTAGCCTACACGTGAGGGGAGTGGTGTTATCCAATGGTAATTAAGTTTAGAGTTAGTTGTGGTCTTATGTTCGGGTTGAGCAATCTCCACGGAAATAGATTTTAGGTTGATTACACAATACAAAAGTCATAGACTGCAAGTGCAAACAACCCAAGCTTCGAATTAAGCAATTTTAATACAACAGCGTTAGACAGAGTAATTATAAGCTGAAAAAGAAAGAAACCCATTACTGCAAATAGCCAAATGCATATAAGTTGGTTTTTATATACGTACATTGAATAATGCTAAACTTGCCTGCCAAACTTGACAACAATCTTACGGTATTCATAGGGCTTTCGTCCATCGATTCGAATTTCAGAAAGCAAAGCAGTTCTGATGAAACTCTTGTCGTTCGCTGTCAACCGCCACGCATTCGCCAATCTACCTTCCATTCTTTCTCAGTTCCACTGCAACAATTGCTCCGATGCATTCTCTTAGCCATTTTATCAAACAGTTTTTACCTTCTACTTAAGCTAAACTAATTATTTATAAAAAGGATTTAAAAAAAAAAAAAACAACAAAGCTTGAAACTTACCGCTTTTATCGTATCCTATTTTCTTTCTTTTTTTTCTATTTATTAGTTTTGAAGGGTTGGATTTTCCATAAAAAAGTGACAGCATCCAGAGAGAAATGCTTACAGTGAACGAAGAAGAACAGCGTAAGTGACTAAAACCCTAGGGTTTTGCTTTATTTCCTTCCCTGGCGTTTAATATTAATTACTCAAAACTCTTTTTTGTTTTTTTCATTTCAAGTTTTATATCTTTTTCTGCTGCTTTATTATTTGCTCAAATCTTTTTGTTTTTAAATTACGAAATTATAATTTTTTTAAAATACAAAATTAAAAGTGTGGTGCCTAATTAAACTCAACATTGGGCCAAGCCCAAATTAAGATAATGCAGAAAATTCAGTAAGGTAGGAGGAGTGACCAAGATTGGCAAGAAAACCAACACACTTGTGACCTTGTTTGCAACTATGGGCGATCCATGAAATGTGTATAAGATGTCCATATTACAAATTTGAAGCTCGACCTTGTTATTATCAAATAGTTACCAACACTATATCATAAATTTCATATTAACAAGAGATGAGATAGATTTGTATATATAAATATTAATCATCCATCACTTATCAAACATATTTTTTGAATTAAAAACGTGAACATATAATTTATAAATTTAAAAACTTAGACTAATAACACATTGGGTCTAGAAAGGTCTCTGTCTTCTCCCATAGTTATTTCAGTAGTATTTAGATTAAAGCAGTTTGGTGGAGGTGGTGACCAACCAATCCAACGCGACGTGTATTTGTCATTCTGAATTACAATATATCTCTGATCGTTTGAATTTCAGCTCCAGTAACTCTTCCTGCCAAAGTTTTAAGCTTCATGCAACCCCGTAACTAGACATAAGATGGGAAATGAACACCCCCACCCCTTTTTTTTTGGGTTATGATTGACAATATTTCTATTTATTAATTTATTAAAAATCACTTTCATATTCATATATTAAAAAACCAAAAAGAATAACATAGATACAGGTTTGGTTTTTCTGATAAGTAGCAGTGGTAATTGGGCTCACCAACCCCCACAACTAAATTCATGTACAAACAAACGAAACCTGCTCTCATTAACAACCCATTTAAATACGCTATACGTGGCATTACCTTACCTTACTTTTTTTGTTTATTTTTTCAACTCTAAATTAATTCCTCTTTTGAATACACCAACCACACTTACATCATCGTCCATAAAAGAAAATTGATTTTTTTATATAAAAAAAATCGCTTTCAAATTTTATATTTTCTTGAGAAAATAGGATTTATTTTTATGATTTTATTTTGAGATTAAATTTTCAAAAATTAAGTTTTAAAAAAAATTTAACTTCAAAATTTTCAAATCTTATTTTTGAAAATTTTAATTCTACATGATATGGTAAAACATTTAAAGTTGATAAAAAATCCTGAAAGCAAAGCTCAATGTATATAGTTCCAAAAGATGGTGAATTAGAATATTTTAAATATTTTTAAAATTTTCTTTTTAATTTCAAGAAAATGAGGTTTCTTCAAATCAAATCTCCTTCTTGTGAATAAATAAGATAATTGATTTCTTATATAATAAAAGAAGTTAGAAACACAAATAAGATTAAATGAGTGAGAGAGAAAAATCAACACAATGGGTTTTATAAAGGTTTAGCCTTTTTGCCTACGTCCTCTTCCTTAGATCAATTAAGGAGTTTAAATTCACTATTTAGAAAAAGATTCAATACAATGCCGTTTGTGGATAAAGTACAATCTTATAATATAATACCCTTTTATGGTTAAAGCACAACCACTCTACCTTTTATCTTGGTTAATGTCACGACCCGGAACTCCCATCGAGCCCGTGACAACTGTCGCGACGTCCCGATAAGCACTCATTACCCCGAATGCCAATCGAAACCCCGCAAGGCTTAGCATCAACTTTCGCATCTCCCCGGTGAGCGACAGTTATTAAATCTCGCATTTCAAGAAATCATAAGTTGGTTCCAACTCAAAACAATAAAATATTATTTTCTAGCTCACTGGGGCATTTTCGTCAATTTTTTTTTTTTAAATTTCGAAATCCGAAAAAATGTAATATGTAAGTGGAAACACGTATTTCATGATTTAAATTAAATTTTGAAGTCTAAAACATTCGTTTAAAGTAAAATTATAGCTATTTGAATATAATAAAAATATTAAATAAAATATTCTATTTTCTTAAAACACAATATTTTCAAAGTCTTCCTAAAATAACTTTTGTAGCGTCAGAGTAAAATAAATTTATTCATATAGTAATAAAGATAATTAAAGTATGAAATTTCGTTTACAGTGACACGTGGGCCCCCAACTAACCAAGAAGGTGTAGAGCTACGAACCCTTACTTCCTATTATGCAACTCCGAGATTAATTCTCTTCTTAATCAACTATCAACAAACTGTCCTGAGCCTGAAAAATAGATAGGAAGAGGGGTGAGATTATGATTACATAATCCCAGTGAGTAAACAATTACCATCAAAAGCATCTAAAGCCGAGTAGATGGAGACAATATAAAAACGTTATATATCAATAATGTTCATAACGCAAAATACGTTTCAATCTATACCAAACAATTTCTTTTCATCAAAATTTCTCGGCTTATGAATTTCTTAAACTTGGCCCTTGCCAGAATCATTCTCGCAGATACCTTCGTCAAGGTATCCCACTGAGACCGCTAAGGCTGTTTAATGACCCATACCCATAAACATGTTTTCACATCTGACACACAGCCGTTCCTTGGCATTGGCTGAGTCTCACTCTTACGTGGTGGCCCGAACGTGAGGTGCACTCAAATCATACCTCAGGAGATACTTCACCCAACATCTCCCCCCGGAGGTAAATATATAATTGAGTTACCGTGCTCCTCTCATAGGTAGTCCACGGAAACCCCCACCACTGCAGTGACCGTTTAATATACCACCAGACCCATAAAAATTCCAGTAGCATAATATGGCCGATAAAATGTAATCCAGTCTATCGAGACCAATCCAAAACTATTCATATATTTCATGCCAACCCCAAAAATTTAGCCATCATGCTACCATAGTGTCATAAGCCCCAATTTCAATAACATATAAAATCATAAATTTCAACACAGTCTCCATATACTCAATTTTCCCAAAACAATATTTGATTTCAAAACCAATATAAATCTCATTTTTATTCAAAAAAATATTTTAATTGGAAAACATAATATTTTATAATTTAAGCTCACCATTCAATAAAAGCATCAAACAAGTATAATAACTCTAGATATTTAAGACGATAAATTGTCCACTCATAGTTTTAGGAGTCGATGTACTCCTAATCCCAGTCTTCAAGCACAATTTCTACACTTTTACCAGTGTAATTTGCTCACCACCTATCCACAATGTACAATACATAATTCACCACATCAATGCTTGACCATTATAAAATCAATTCAGGCTCGGTATATATGCATGATATGACATGCAACTTATCCGACTACCGCTTAAATGCGGTGCTAACCTAATTCGGCCTATTACTCGATTAAATTACTAACGCGTCCAATTTAATCTCAAATTAATTGTTTTCAGTTTCTATACCTCAATTGCACCCAAATTGACTTAATGTCCCTCAGTGTGGTGCAAATTATCAGTCTCGACAGTAAATTACAAAAATACCCCTAATAGGTAAAAATTCACATTTTTACTTCGAAAATTCCCATTATTTTTTTAGACTCATAATTCATCATTATTCATCATAATTCCTCAAATAAACATCAAGATCATCAGCCAATATTCCCCTAAAAAATTAGTCCAATAATGGTAATGGAGGAAAATAAATTCTTTTCTTGTTGTTTTGTTCCTAAATATGCTCAACTAACTTAAAACACTAACATAACTTAAAATCAAATTAATCTAACAAGTTTCTCTCTCCTAACCCATTTTTCCAGAATTGAATTCATCCTCAAATCACATGATTCAACCATGAAAAATGATGAGAAATGCATGGAAATGATAAATCTTAAGCTAAGCTTGAAAAATCGTACCTTTAAACACTTGATTCCTTGAAAAATCACATTTTTTCTTTGAATTTTCTCATTCTAGGGTTTGTTCTTATTTCTCTCTCTCTCCTGCTGGTTCTGGCTGACCATCCCAATTAAGAATTCTGGAACTTTCAAGCCTTTTAATAGGCTTAATAAAATATTATTATTTTATTTACCTTTTGAATATTTTATTTTTTTATTTTTTTCTAGCTATCTTTTTTACTTTCTTTTTCTACCACTCAATCCTCTTCACTTATCCATGTCCTCCATGAAATTTCTAGACTTTTCCAAAGTTTTGGTGGAGCAAATTTTTAAAAATTACACTTTTGCCCCCGTAAAGTGAAAAATTACATTTTTATCCCAAAAACTGAAAAATTGCCCATAGACATATTTTTCATCCCTTATACTCATACCATTCTCCAATTTGTCAAATGTGATCTAAATTCTCTCAAAATCTCAAATTTTATCTGCGAGTGAAAAAATTACAATTTTGCCCCTAGATAGTGAAAATTTCGGTTTGACTCCGAATTGATCCTCGAACTCCTAATTACCATTTTGAGTCATCCCTGAACTGTGAAACTCTTAATTTCACCTTAAAATTCCTATTTGAACTAGTTCAAGGCTTAATCGACTTAATGATACCATTAGGGGTAATATCGTCTTTTAACGATTTCTCGAACTTCCTAAATATACAAACATTCTATCGAGCATGTGAATGATATTATAATTATTTTACAAAGCAGGGTTTAACAGTTAAGGTATAACTAATCAAAACCTACCTTTTCAATTGGTTAAGGTATTACCACTAAAGGGAAATAATAAGAGAAATATAAGTGTAACTAAAATTCCTCTTAAATGCTAAATAACAAGTTAAGTATAATGTTTGGTAAAGAAGAAAAAAAGCAATGAAAGCTCAATAAGTGGTACAATAAAAGATTTAAATGCTAAAAGAAGAATACCAAGAGCATTAAATGATTGTAGCTGAATTCTTCTTTTTAATGTTGTGTTTCAGAGTCTTTCAACCTTCATAAATGTTATGGGAGCTTAAATTTATAGTTGCTGAAGTTTCAGAGGTGGTTAAGGGTGTATTAAATGCGAAATAATCATTTAACACACTATTTCAAGCTCCAACGATCATCATCTATCGATAGTTTTCCCGATCTATCAATAGATTACCTTCAATAATTTTCAAATTCGTGCCCATCTATCGATAGATGTAAGTATCTATCAATAGACTCAACTCAAGATCATTTTGAAGCATCCTCAAGTGGCTATCTATCTGTATCTATCAGTAGATTCAAGTCAGGGTCTTTTTATATTATTCATGATTGACTATCAATCAATAGTTGTTGTGTATCTATCAATAGTTGTTCATAATCTTTGATGTCCTGGTGCTAAAGTAACCAACTATTAATAGATTTTTTTCATCTATCGATAGATGAGTCATCTATCAATAAATTGAAAGTAGTTTTTAAATTTTAAGAGACTTTTTGCTTATTTTCTATTTAAAGTACTTAACTTTTTCATTAAACCTTTTTTAAAAACCATTTGGACTTGTTTGAACATTTGAAAAACAATTTTGATCACTTATTTGTCAAATCAAAACTCAAAATTAAATGAAATGTTAAATTTAACAAGATTGAAACATCTAGTATCCCTAAAGCCCATACCCCGATCAAATTTAGACACACACATTGATCCCTAGTTCTGCCAATGAATTTTCTTTACCAAGTCATTACCTCCTTACCAAAACCATGCTATAATCGCGTCAATCTCGCTACAAATTGACTTTAGGAGTTTAAAGCAACTCATTACATAATTAGATACTGCTTAAGCCATTACCTTTATGAGAATTTTTCTATCTACATCGGATAAAAATGTATTTTTCCAATTTAAGTTCTTTTCGTTACTCTCTCTTTCACATACCTAAATAATTGTTTCTTAGATCCCCCGATTATCAAAGGCATTCCAAGATATGATCCCCCTTAATGTTCATCCTCGATTTTCAATATTCTACACACCCCCTCTTTATCTTTAGTTGTAGTGTTTCGACTAAAAAGAATAGAAGATTTCTCACAAATAATTTTTTGCCCCAACGCTTGTTCATACTACACCAATGTATCTTTCAAAGCTTGTGCCTCTAACATTTTCGCCTTTTCGAACAACATGCTATCATCTGTAAATAGTAAATGAGATGTATTTGGTGTTCCTCTACAAACTGATATCTCGGTAATTGTTTTGTGTTCCTTAGCCTTGTTCAGTAAACTAGACAAAGCCTCAGAAATAATTACAAATAAGTATGAGGAAAAAGGATCACCTTGACGAAGTCCTTTGGTGGGAATAATCTTCTTAGCAAGACTCCCATTTACTAGTACAGAATTCGTTACTGATATTGAACACCTTATCACCATATTCAAAAATCTATCACAAAAACCCATTTTAACCATAATAGCCTACACAAACACCCATTCGACTCTATTATAGGCTTTACTCATGTTTAATTAATTATGAAATTACCACTAATTCCCTACTTTTTATTATACAAATAGTGAAGCACTTCTAGGGCGATGATGACATTGTCATATATCAGTCTACTTGGAACAGAAGCACTTTGGTTTTTAGAAATAACATCAAGTAAAATAACTTTCAATCTATTTGTCAGTACTTTTGATGCAATCTTATAAAGAACATTACATAAACTTATAGGTCTGTATTGACTTATCAGTTCTGGCCTTTCAATCTTTAGAATAAGCACAATAAGAGTATTATTAATATCTAGGAAATCAACATTACCTTCCAAGTAATAAGTAAAAAAATGGTGAACACTCTTACCTAATTTATGCCAGTATTTCTAAACGAAAGCAGTAGGTAGCCCATCAGATCCCAAGGCTTTTGTAAGGTGTATTTGAAAGAGAGCCATCCTAACCTCATTAATAGAAATTGCATCACATAGCCCATTATTCGTCTCGTCCGTAACTTGTGTTTGTATGCTTGAAAAAACCTCCCAAATCATTGTTGGCCTTGATGAGGTAAATAACTGAAAGAAGAAATTGTTGACTTCATTCAACAAATCATCCTATGATTCTGTCCACTCTCCATTACTTTTTTTAAATGCCCAAATTGTATTTTTCCACCTTTATTCCTTAGCTTGTCCATGAAAAATCTACCTTCAACGATTCTACTTTCAAACGTTGTTTTTACATCTACTTTTCTTTTTCCGACAGCTCCTGTAAGTCACTTTGGATATTTTTCACCATACAACAGTGAGTATCACATTCATGCACCATTTGCAGCTCATCCCTTTTTCTTATAATATTCGATTGAAGAATTATAAGTGGATTCGGTCTTGTAGCCTTAAGCTTGTCTCTAACCGAACCTAACTTGTTAATGAAGTTGATAGAACTGCCATTATGATCACCCGATCCTTATCAATAATTTGTTCACATCCTTTGTCTTCAAGCCATGCCCATTCAAAATGAAATCTCCTCCTCCATTTAACACTTCAATAATGATATAATTCAAGATGTTGCAAGATGTGATCTAAAACTCCCATTACCTCATTGAAAACTATTGCTCTTGGAAACATATCACGCCATTTAAACATACGCAATACCCTATCAAGCCTACATCTATAAAAGCATCCTTGTCTTTGTAATTCCACCATGTATATTTAAGGCCTATAAACTCCAAATCTTTCAAACCACAATTAATACAAGTCTCACGAAAATCTCTCATATGTGTTTCATTCCGCCCAATACTAGACTTGGCAATTCATGTTTTCATGTCTTAAATGTGTCAAATATGATTAGACACAAAACATATTAAGGTTAAACACAAACACGACACGAATACTATTCGTGTCTTGAATTTGAAACACGTACACGTATACGTTTAATAATCGTGTAACATGACACGACACGACATGACACGATTAACACATTTGTTAAACGTGTCAATATATGACACAACACGATTAATAACATGTTTAACACAATTAAATAAAAATATTTATAATTAAATATAATTTTATTAGTTAAATTTAAAATCAATAATTATAAAAATAATTATAACAAAACAAAATAACAATAACATCAAATATAACAAAACAAAATTCAAAATTAGGGTTTGGGTATGACATAATTACATTATTATCTTTATAAAATTTAAAAATCTTATTAAAATAATTGTTTAAAATTATTTAAGTAAGGCTAAAACAATCTTTGACTATTAATTTTTAACAAGTTGATAAACGTGTCATGTATACACGTTTAAATATGATAACATGATTAAACACGTTTATACGTTTAAATACAATAACACGATTAACATCATTAATTAAACGTATTTTAAATGTGTTACTCATGTCAGACATGATTAGACACAAAGTATGTTAAAGCTAAACTTAAACATATTTAACCCCGTGTCGTGTTAACGTGTTGTGTTTAAAATTGTTAGGTCTACCCAATACCACCAACTTGCTCATCTGCATAAAAAACCTCATTAATATCTCTCATGCAAAGCCAAGGGAGTTGTGATTGCGAACTCAAACGATTCCAACTCAACTTTTTGTCTTTAGCACACGAGCTGCCATAAAAACTAGCAATCTTCCATCTACAATTTCTAGTAGCAATCTCCGTATCAATATGGTTAATTGAATACGACTTAACAATCAATTCTATGTCCCTCAACAAAAGCAACGCCAAACCACCTGATTTACCCACAACATTTTTTGTCAGACAATAATCCATACCAAACAACAATTTCAACATTTCCATTTTACTCTTGTTCTTCTTAGTTTCCATTAAGAACACAATATCGAGATTATGACTTCTCAAATATTTGAGGAACAATTGAACTGTCCAAGGGTTCTTGAGCTCTCAGCAATTCCAACACAAGATTCTCATTTATTCAGGCAGTGTCGATCGTTTAGACTATTTTACACTACCGTTTCAAACAAACTAACATCTCTAGTCCTTATTTTCTTCAATACCTCCATCTTCTTGGATTTAGAATATGAATTTTTCCTTTTACATTTACATGCCATGTTCTAGTTATTATAAGTCTTATCAAATGGGTCCCATATCTCCTTAACTTTATTAGTTGACACCATTACCTATTTTCACTCTTGATTGATGGTTCTTATCAAGATCAATAAACACGGTTTCACAAGGTGCAATATGTCGAGAACTGCCACTACCAAGAAGCCATTCACTGTTATTAATATGACTTTATGAATCTGAGTGAACCATGAACAACACTTTTTCTGCTAATTCTGAGTTTTCATTAGACTGTGCAAGTTTATCTTCAATTATTCTATTCTTACAAACTTTATCAGTATGTCCTAGTTGACTGCATATTTTGCATTTTGCATTTAGCTTAAACCAGCAAAAGTCATCTGTATGATTTCTTTTCTTGCAATAGGAACACAACTTGAACTTACTTTTCTTGTTTGAATATTGACCAATCTGAGTAGTCTTCTTATCTTTGTCTCTATAATTCTTCTTGGTAAATGCCTCAGCTTTTGTAGCTTTATCTCTGGCTAATATTCTCAGTTCAGCAGCTTGCAGAGCACTAACAATTTCTATAATTGAAATGTTTGGCAAATCCTTTGATTGTAACAGGGATGCTATTGTAGCTTCAAACTTCCTTGGTACGCTATTGAGAATCCTTTCAGCTACTCGAACTTCTTTAAACTCTTCACCAAACAATTTTATCTAGTTAGCAAGCTTAAGTAACCGATCAATATATCCTTTCACTGACTAACTCTCCTTCATTCGCATCATATCAAAGTGCCTTCTCAACTTCTGTGCCTGCATGTGTCTTGTTCTAGATGTCTTAACATATTCTTCCTATAACTTAATCCAAGCTGCTTTAGCTGTTTCACACTCCATAATTTTGCTGAAAATGTCCTTTGATATAGCAGACTGAATGAATGAAAGAGCCCTGAACTTCTTTGCAATCTCTTTTTCATATTGCTTGACTTGTGCAACAGAGCATTATCCCTTGGTACTTGCAGCTCAACATCTTGTTCAACAGCATTCCATAGATTATAACCTTTCAAATAAGTCTTCATTCTCACAGCCCATACACCATAATTGAAGCCATCAAAGACCGATGGAGGTTGTTGAGTTATATTAAGTGTTGTCATTATAACAATGGACTAGTCTAGAAACAAGAGGTTAAAAGAAGACCACTAAGAACTCAAGAGTATTAAAAGAAGGTTGTCTAAAGTCCTACAAGAGTCAGGAATTGCTTTGATACGATGTTGATGTCATGATATATTACTATAACTTAAAACAGAGAGAAGCTTGAAGAGAACTAGTGAACTGATAAGCAAAACATGGTATTTATATCAGTACATGATGATCACACAATGATCATATATATTACAAGATGTTAAAGTGTATAACACCTGTAACAACTGCTTAACAGGTGTTCAACTAAGATGAAAACAACGCAACATTATACTATCCTAACATCAGAGGTATTGACAACAAGTAAGCATACAAGGCACTGATTATGTTATCAAAATGCTTGCACGTCTCAAGTTTTTTATGTGAACTTGAGACCACAACTATTATCATTTTTATTTTTCCCATCGTTAACCGTACGAGTTTTACCTGTATCTCTCCACTGCATACTCCCTTAAACACAATCTCTATTGCTTTTTTGCTCATCAGCGTAACTAAGAAATTCCCATACTGCTTTGCAACTTCTTCCCCATTTTCAGCTTTGCAGGGATTCATGCATTCAGTTTCATTATGGCTCATAACTCCACATCTATAGCAAAATCTAGGAAGTCTTTCATATTGAAAGGTAATCCATTTAACTTCGTTTTCATCCAATGAAAGAAACATTCCTCTCCGCAGGGGTTAATTTAAGTCTAGTAGTACCCAAATTCTCATGAAACTATCTCTTAGATCACCATTTTCACCATCAACCTTATAACCCAATTGTGGTAGCCATTTCTTTATCCATGAACCTTAGTGGTAGTCTCGTCACATGAAGCCAAATCTCCTCTTTTCCGAAATCAACCTCTTCAAGCTCCATAAACTCCGCATCAAACTCTTTCAAAACCATAAGATTTTTGTCAAACGACCACATCCTTCAATCTCTTACTTTTTCATAATCTCCCTTATCATCAAAATTAAACAAAAAATTATTGTCTCTAATCTCCCTTTCGTCTTCCATAACCCTTTTAGGGTTTTGATCATTACATTCTTATTTATTTTTCGTCTTTTCCATACCGAACCAAGCAGGTAATGGCACTTACATTTTATCAATGGATTAGAACTTGATTCTCTATTAATACGAAATTGACATGCTTCATCCTTAGATAACTTAAAATTTTTCCACTTTTTGTTGATATCTTCCATCTTGTTATGTCAACCTTTAGTAAACTAATCTCTAACCCTAATCCACACCAGCCAAAACCCAAAAATCAAATTTAATAGCCACCCTTATTTTACCCTAAAACAAGACGTAGGCTCTTATAAACCTTAGGTTTAGAAAGACATTAATCTTTAAGTCTAAGTCAATTTTCTATTCATGTTATATTACTAAAGAATATGATCTTTCATACCATACACATATATTTGACTTTATCAAAACGCAAAACAACAATGTTAAGTAAATTTCACTCTCAAATTCCACATCAACAATTCAAAAATGAAACTAAAAACATTTTTAAAAAAATATAAATATTTAATTTAATGAGAAATGTAAGCATCTCAAAGAGTCGGACTCAAATTTGAGATGGTGCCACAATTAGTGTGGCTAAAAAGTCATGTGCCACGATAAAGTCAAGACTAGCAAAAAGTAGTTTTGTTTTTTTAATTAAAGTAAGGTCAATAAAGTAAGTGGGGGGTATGTGATGTCTCTTTCCCATTCAATTTCTTTCTACTACGTTGATCCTCTACAAGGCCATTTTCTTTTGGGCTCTTTTCTTTACAATTTAATTTCCTGTCAAACTCCATATCTCCACCCACAATACAAAACCCTCCTCAATAAAAACATTAAAAAGTAATAATTTTAATTTTTTTTAATTTTGCAAGACAAAAAATTAAGAGTCGAATTTAAGTTTTTAAACAGAAATATATATACATTGATTATTGAGTCAAAATTCAAATAAATTTTTATTATTTTGTTACATTCAATCAAACTTTTGTATTTTTATTTGGATTAAATTGGCTCTTTTAACTAATTATTTGATTGATTGTCGTTAATCAAAAACGTTACTTATCACTTATTATTTTTATACCACATGGTACTAACATATTATAATAAATGATGATGGACAAGATAACATGACTACATGATATTTTTCACCCTTCATGTTAGCATCACATGATGTCATAATAAACGATGATGGACAAGATAACATGATCACGCGATATTTTTCATCTTCCATGTTAGCATCAAATGAGTATAAAATGACAAATGATGTTTTAACCAATAATAATAAATCACATATTAATTATATAGTTATATTTGACTCAAGATAAAAATATAACAATTTAATTAAATATAAATAAAAAATTATTAAAACTTTTTTAATAATTCAAAAATCTTTTAAAAACAATATCTGTCAAAGATAGACTTGACAATCGTGTTTTCGTGTCGTAAACGTGTCAGACACGATTAGACACGAAACACGTTAAGGTTAAATATGAACACGACAGGTTTAATATTCATATCTTAAATTTAAAATATGTACACATATACATTTAATAAATATGTAACACGACACGACACGATTAACACGTTTATTAAACGTGTTAATATACGACACGACACGATTAGCACGTTTACTAACATGTCAATATACGACACGACATGATTAATAACACATTTAACAAGATTAACACGTTTAACATGATTAAATAAAAATATTTACAATTAAATATAATTTTATTATTTGAATTTAAAATCTATAATTATAAAAATAATTATAACCAAACGAAAATAATAATAATATCAAATATAATAAAATTTAATATAAATAATATATATAATTTATTATCATATAATATGATAAAATACATCATTAACATCTAACCTTCAAATACTAATAATATCAAAAATCATTCATAATTTTCAATCGTAATAATTATATTATTACCTTTATAAAATTAAAAAAACTTATTAAAATAATTATTTGAAATTATTTATATAAGGTTAAAATAATTTTTAACTATTAATTTTTATTAAGTTAATAAACGTGTTACGTATACACGTTTAAACACGATAAGATAATTAGGTAAACGTGATTGTCATGTTTGACATGTTAAGACACGAAAATTTTTATATCTTAACGTGTCAGACACGAAACATATTAAGACTAAACTCAAAACCTGTTTAACCAGTATCTTTTTATATCGTGTTAATGTGTCGTGTTTAAAATTATCAGGTCTAGTAAAAGATCCCAAAAATGTAATACTGAAAGCTTGATAGTTAAAAAGGCCCACTTGAATATTCCAAATTATTAAAAATAGTATAAAGCTTTGTCTACTCACTCATATTTCGGTGGAATTGTTAATGTCACAATTTGCAATTGCAATAACTGATGATTGGCACAAGGAAGGACTTAATATATTTTGTTTACCAAAAGTTCAAACCAATCAACGATCCAACCAAAAACAAAAGAAACATGCTTATCTTAATTCTTTTAACCTAGCCCACACATGTGGTGAAACATGACTTGGGGATTTGATCCCAAAGTTCAAAAAGCATCTACGTACGTTGACACCTCATACAATTTCGAGGCAGCCATTAATTACAAGTTAAATGCTAATCAAGATAATTTTAATATAAATAAATTCACATTTATAAATAGTCAAATTATTAATTTTTTAGGTGCAAGAGAAAACTCTATGACCTAAAGATCTATTAGCCATTCTCACCTTATCACTGCCACTTCAACTCAACATGTTATTTTGTATTATGCAATGAAATATATATATATATATATATATATTTTTTCTTATCTTATAAAATTACCATGCCAAAAATCTGGATTAACTTATCAAACCACTCTTCATAACCCAGAATTCTCTTAAAATGAACCAGTCTAAATCAGGATTTGAATCCAATATTTCTTAGCTAGAGTTTCAAATTCTGACGTGTAAGATATATTTTCAACATAATAAGTTTGAACTTAGAAAAGGAAAGAAATGAAGCAGAAAGCAAGGTCATCATCGTATTCAACCAAAACACCTTTTGCAAAATATTCTACCCCATCCTTGAAGACAAAAACATTTGGTGAGACCAAACACATGTTTTGCTAAAGCAAAATGCCATCAGATGAGTGCTGGAGCATACAGAGTTGAAGTTGGAAATTGATCTTCTTTTTGTTATTGTATCGTTTTTCTATGTTTTAGTTTATTTTTTAATTGAAAAAAATAGATTCGAACTCTACTTTGTATATAAGAGATCATCCACTTAATAATAAAATAAATGTACTTATTTGTTGTTTGCTTCTTTATTAAAAGCATAAAAATCCGTCTGCTTAGTTCATTAATTCGTCATTTTCACTATTGTATATCTATAAAAGTCAATCCCCACAAGATTCATGCAGCATCCCAAAAAATGTTTTTGTCACCATTTGTTTAATCATCAACAACACCTCCTTGTGTACAAGGAAAAGATTAGCATCATTATTTTTTTTTCATATAATTTCCAGTGTCTACTCAAACTAAGTTTCCAATAATGAATGTCCTCCACTTTAGTATTCTCCTAATGTATCAGATACTACAATGGAGGGGGAAAAATGAAATAAAAGTCAAATAACCCATTTTCAGTCTTAAGAAGGTTCTTTTCAGCCTCTTTCTAGTGGCCGACCCAAGATTCCAACGCTCAAGGATGGCACATGTTTTGCAGTAAATCCAAGGCCATAATAACTCCTCTAGACCCCACTTTTTGGCACCCTCTCCAATTGTGGCCATTGATGAATGAATGATTTTAGATTCCTCCAATTGAATCAAGTTGAAAATTTTGGGTATTCACTACATGGTATGTGCCACAAGGGCTCACATCTACCAAAAGGTCATTGATCATATGTGGACCATGTATGGATGATGACAGATCTCAGACCCATCACCATGTCTTTCTGAGATGAACTCTTTTAAAAGGATTGCCTCTAAGGAAATATGACGTTAGAAAAAAAAAAAAAAAACCCCCTTAATCAGCCCAACTTGTAATGTGTCTCTTTCATTTACAAATAACCATAGAAAACTAGTAACATCATTACCTCAGCTGACACATAGTCAAATGCATCCTATAAATTTGTAAATGAAAAGATACAAGTATTCTACTGAAAAACATTCACGATTATATGCTTGGAATCAAGTAACCAATGACCCTTACCGGCCAATGGACCCCACGATTATTGATCTGAGAGGCTGTTAGTTGTAAAGTCATTTGATCATTTGAGCAGGATGGACTCACCTGAATGCAACATGTACAGTGAATCTATTCCTTGGTATAGAGTTAGTACAGGAAGTTTCAAGAAATGGATCTGCTTTATAAAAGCAGGCAAGGATGTTCCACCACCATCATGTTTACCATACTGGTTAAACTTTAAACACAGCAATTAATTAATACAAGACTGACACAAAGTCGTTATAATTAGGTAAGAAAAAGGATCACTAGCTGCAAACAACACATGCAGAGTAAAAAAGAAGTTAAACAAAACCTACAGATAAACTTGGCTTTGCTGTTGTTTACCACAAGAGAGTTGACAAATAAAGATGCCCAGCAATACGGGTGGTTACAATCTAGGAAATCTGTATATGTAATTATTTCTCTGCTCTTTCATGGACCCCCACCACCTTCCTTCCTGGCTCTCATGGCGATAGAGAGGCCATGAAAGGAGCAGTTGTCCTTCCAAATTTGATGGTTTGTCCTTTTTAAGTACTTCACAATCGCCTTTTCGACTATGGTCCATATGGGGCACCACAAACTGTTAGAACCAACCTAACTTACCCATGACACAATCAGCATATCTTTGTTTGAAGGAGTTCTGTTGTATCCGGCTTCCTCTTCCCTTGTTTCAGGTTCTTCAGCTACCATGTCTATATTCCATTTTATAATTTTCATTTGGGTCCGTCTGTCGATAAGCGACCTTGTCCTTCTTACTTCTGCCTCATGTTGCCCACACTTTGTTCAACAAACAAGTCGACAGTTCGAGCAGAAAACAGATCGGTTCTGGGAGTTTCGAGAGCAATCTAACAGCTGGGTTGAAGTGAAACCTCCTGTTGATCTTGTATCTTGTGTTAATGATAACTGTACTAAAGTGGGCTTGATTGATCAAACAACAAAAGCCAAAGAAGAGGACTTACAAAAAGAAAAAGATCCTTCTAAACAAAAGAAGCATTTAAAAACGAAGGAGGGTGATATAGGAGAAATAGAGGAGAACTGTTGGACAGTTTTGCCTCAAAGAAAAAGAATTTCTTTGACTAAAATGTCAGAAACATCCATTTGGGTCACAGGTGAAAGTGGGTCTATCTATGAGAGGTTCTGGAATGGAGTTCAGTGGGTGATAGCACCACATGACTTGCAGATGTCAGCAGGTCGTGCAATCTCTGTTTTGATAGTTAACCAGACAATTCTTGCTATCTCAGAAGAAGGAAATCTATATCAGGTACCAATAAGCACCAGTTGCTTCAAATTTACATTTGATGAAACATTATGAACTATGCAGGATCATATAGTCAAACTTCATCACAACATATTACAATATTTCTATGCAAGTATAGAAACAACACTAGAATCAAACATCCTACTCAATTTTTTCTCCCCTTCCCTTCAATTTTGTTTTATTAGTTGCCTACTTATCCTAAAGTCTGGTGGGAGAAAGATTGCAATTTGGATGAGATGAATTTCTTCTCATGGTAAGTGAACAAAGTGATTTCAACTAAACAATATTTAAATTATTTTTCCCCTTGTATAAGTGCCTCTTATTAGAAAGTTTCTTCAATTTTCTGATGAGTACTTTAAGGCTAGTTATACAGGCACAAGATTAGAGTAAGGAGTCATGTTAGATGAGAGTTGCACCATAGAGCAGAAATAAAGCATGCACATACAACCACTGTGATCATCATGCATAAAAAGAACACCGTGTAGTCTAATGTCAATTCTCCTGAAACCAAGGCCTGTAGGAAATGAATCCAGCAGTGTTTTGCAAATACATATAATATGAATGGAGGATCTCAGGCACCAGTGCTATCAGAATAGACTCCAATCTACCTAACAGGAAATAAAGCCAACACCTAGGCAAAGCACTTACTTTTACAGGGTGATTGGACAGACACAGGGGGAGTAGAAGAGAGTAGAGTGAAAAGGAGCAAAAGGTTTACTCTAAACCGTTTGAAGGTGAACCAATGTACTAAACCCTGAAAAACTCACTTCTTAAAATCCCTCAAATCAAATGATTTTAGAGAAAAATAGTCCACTTTGATGATCTCAGCTTGTTATCCCCTTTTTAGCCTACAAATTTTATTTCAACAATGATTCTAATTCGGGTTACTGTTGTAACTGAGCATAATCTTGCTAGTTATGACTCTCATTCCAAATAAGGCAGAAGTGCTATCATAGTCTACTTCAAAATTTAAACTAAAACCCCATTTTCAACATTTTGAATCCATACCCACAATGAGATAGCATACAGCAGCATCCAAAAGGGACTTACTTAGATTGTGACCACAAGGGTTCCTTTGCTGCTATTATTGGCTGATTTATCCTCTTTCTTTTTTTCAGATGCAACTCGGTGACAGCTCACAGCCAATTTGGGTGGAGTTCAAACCTGCATTCAATCAAAGTACAAATAAAGAAGCAGAACAGAGTTCAGTAGTTCAAATAAAGTCTGGTACTGTTACAAATGATGGGCTGTAAGTACATTAATTCAATTTCAAGGTTTTTTTGCTTCAGGGAATAATACATAATGGAGGATCGTTGTGTCTCTACCAATAATTCCTTTATTTTTCTGAACTCAATGCAGGAGAGTTTATTTCTGCACAAAGAATGGCTTGTTGCTGGAACTGAGTGAGGTTGAGCCTCTAAGGTAGAACTTTTTTCTTTCAAAATCTAAATGCAAGTAGAGCCCTTCATTTGTTACTGCCATTGATGCCTCAAGTTTCATACTCATATGCCAGTCTCTATAGATGAGATGTTGATTTCAATAGGAGACTCTAATATTCAATTGGGAATATGTGCTGTAAACATAGAACAGGTGGGAGAATCATGGCCGACCACCAGGAGCAGATGTTGCAGCAATAGCTGATGCGGTGACTGTTAGAACAGAAGTAGTATATACAATAAGGTGCTCTCTCTCTCTCTCCATAAGTACAATAAGGTGTTCTTTTTTGACCAATACACAACTCAGAGTTAGCTAGCTGAAAAGTATTATCAAATAAGAAATCAATGCACAACAAAAATAAAGTAGTCACCGAAACAAGCTCCTAACATCTGACGGAAAGAGTTATGTGTGAGTGTCGTGATGTTTATGTATGCTGTCATCAGAGTATAAGTTATAATCTGCCCTTCATTTTAAAATTACCAAAGTGAGCTAAACATGAAATGGTGCAACAGCTCTACAGGTGATCTCTATGAATATGATAAGAGCTCGAGGCCATCATGGAAGAAACATCTACACAGTGAAGAAACAGCAGAGGATGGTTCTCTGATACCATTAAAGGGGTGTACCATACATGGCTTTAGTGGAGATCACTCTGTGTCCTTGTTTCTGCTAACACAGGTACTCTGCATAAACAATTTATGCTCTCACATATCACCAATACTTACAAACTAATTACACATTAGAGCACCCCAAAAATGTGTACTTGTCCTATTATCCTACACTTGATGTCATGTCTTACAAAATTCCTTAAATATACAGGGGGGTATGTTGGTAGAGAGACGACTGCATCAAAGGAAATGGAAATGGATAAGCCACGGAAGTCCAGAAGCCCATCACCTCACATCTATTACTCCCCCACTGGAAGATGAGCCAAAAGAGAGGTTCTTGCCATTGTTTCTCACTACATCCACTGGATTGGTTTTTGAGTATCGAATACAGAAACATTCAGGTAAGTCAAGTAGTGTTGTAAAGCAACCAATAACTCTTCTCTTCGGTTTTCTTTTTCCTCATTCTGAATTACATCAGAGTATTTTTCTTGCTTTGATTATGATCAAGAAACAAGTTAAAATATGTGGACATGAGACAAACTGATATAGTCCATCAAAAAAAGTAGAAAAGACATAACAAGATTTAGAACGCCACAACTAAATGTAACTGCAAAATGTAGAAACCAATAATATGAGATGCTTCCACATCGATCTATACATATGCCAAAATTCAAGTATTGTCTTAGTCACTTCCTATATATTAGAGCAATCACCTATTGAAATAAAGATGAAGAAGCATGAAAAGGACTAAGAAAAACACATCTCAAGGGGCCATGACAGCAGATAATTTAGCAAGTCAAAATGAGTGAGCAGATGATAAAGCAATCAGAATTAAGTTCAGCAGTAAAAGAAATTTCAAAAAAATAAACGCAACTTCCAATTCAGTGAGTTTAATTGAACAATGAAGATGACTCAAATCTCAGCCACAAAAAACCTTTTACCTACAATAGAAGGCTCTAAGTTCCTAGAACTAAATTCACTTGCAAAAACTCTAAAAGGCAATCGTGGAGAACAAATGAGGTTGTCCTTTCTTATGTACCAGTAATTCTGGAAATCCAAGGCTTTTATTGTATGAGACCTCCAAGCAAGGTAGGATAAATGCATGAAATTTAATGTAGTCTTACAATAATGATGCATCTGCATGACCTGCTATTTACAATTTTCAAGTAAATCTAGCGACAATACTACATTTTTGATGTAACGTTTGTATGTGAAGACAGGTACAGCTCAAGAGAACCAAATTTCAGAAGCATGGCTAAATCATATGCATCCACCAAACACAAAAGTTGCAAGAGGTATTGCTGGACTAAAATTTCAACTTGGCAGGACAATATTTGCACTGGATGATGGTAGACTTGCAGAGTTACATATACCTGGCCTAGGTGGTGAAAATTCAGGACCGACGCATCAATTTAACATGCGAAAGAAATCATCATCTAAGTATGTTTGGTCAATATTGGATGCCCCTGAGACAGAAGGATGGAATGCAGAGTATTGTACAGAAGAACGTGGACCTATGAATTGCATAGCAGGTATAAAAGATGAACCAAATGATTCAGGAACTACAAGATTACTGACAAGGAGGAGAAAGGGTAACAAAGCACAACAGGAGTACTTATCTCTACGCACATCCAGGAGTAGATTAGTGAAAACATCAGAAGAAAATAATTTCCCAGACAACTGGATCAACTCAAACTTCCGATTAAGGGTGATGTACGGAGGCATATCATTCTTTGTAATAACAGATGGTGGTTTAACCTTCGAATATCTTTATACTGAAAGTGTATGGCTCTGGTTAAGACATGATCATTCAACACCTATGAGAGGAGCCCTAGGAAACTACAATGGAAGTTTATTTTTTGTTGACATGTATGGAACCTTGCTTATCAGAGAAAGAAGCAACAATGAGCTAACATGGATAAATTGCACTGCAATGAGGAAGGGAAGGCAAGTTATTGGGGGCCCTCCTTGGGATGGTATGCCAGGTAAAAATATGAAAGTCACAGCAGAAGATGCACTGTTCTTTGTGAGCAAAAGCGGAAGGCTGCTGCAGTTCACAGTAAGTTAAAATGAGTAAGGCAAACAGATTAGTTACATCATGATTTGTTTTGTTTATTTTTTTCTCCTGGAAAAAAAAAGAAAATAAAAGAGCAAAAGGGCAGGGTAACAACAATGCTACTTTCAGTTGTCAGGGGCAACTGAGAAATGCTAGTTATCTATCAAAGTGTAAAATGTAAAATTTAACACTCCAAACATAGTTCCAGTATCTAGACTTCAAAAACTAGAGATGCTGATTCTTTGTACTGTTCCCAAAGTGTTGCACTAACCAACATCCTTAACTATCATGTAGGTTGCCCTGAGGCAGTTCAAATGGAAAGATTGCGGAAACCCTCCAGAAACCAAACTTGCATGCATAATAGATCAAGAAATATTCAGGGAAAATATAGTGTTTGTTGTTGGAAGAAATGGCCGGCTCTACCAGTATAACAAAGTGACTGAGTTGTGGCATGAGCATGACCAATCTCAGCATTTGGTTCTGTCCAGGTTGCCAGGAACTGCTATGAGGCCATCATTGTTGTCACTAACAGGCTCACTTTTCATGCTTTCAGAAGATGGTGGACTAGTTGAATATCACTGGAATGCATGGGATGGTTGGAACTGGGTGGAACACGGCACTCCATGCAAAGATGTTACCTTGGTTGGTCCACCCGGCCCATGTTTCGAAGGCAATCAACTGTTTTTGATTGGTTCAGACGGAAACTTATACCTAAGGTACATGGACCAATTGACATGGAGATGGAAAAACTGTGGCTTCCCACGTAATGGAGACAAAGATCAAACAGAAACGGGAGCCCATGATGCACAGCAAGAAGTTTGTATCGATAACGATATCACAGCTAGTTTAGGTAACAATATGGAGAATCCAAATGATCCCCACAGAAACTGTGACCCCAAGGTTTGTATCCAGCTATCCACACACCAACTTACTAGTTATTCCTACAAGTCTACAGCAAATAGTGATAAACCAAACTGATTTATAAAATCTGTACAAATCATACAGGTTGCTGCTACAAGACCAATTCCATTCTCTGAAGATACAGTTATCTTTGAGCTAAAAGATGGCAGAGTAAGCAATCAAAACCACATTCCATCCTTGTTTCTAATTTTCAACATCTTATTAATTATCCCAAGTAACCAAAAACATAGTCACACAAAGTATATCATAATCACAAACTCCATAAACATTTCATTCAGACAAAAATGCAATCCAACTCAAGTAAAGTTGCTTCTATCATTTGCTTCAAGTTTCCCAAAAAAACAAAAAGAATCTGTGGGTTTTCATTGCCAACGTGTAACTTACTTTCATGACGGAAAAAGTATTAAGGAAAACCTTAGTAAAGAAATAAATAAAGAGTAATAAGCTAATGGAAATTATGAAATGGTGCAGTTGGCGGAAATTCAAAATGTTGAAGACACGCAATGGGTTTGGGTACGGATCATCGGCACTCCAACAAGCTTATGCACAGCAAGTTATTGGACTGCTTTGGCAGCATGAAAATTTATACCCGCAAAAATATTTGAGCTTTTTCTTCTTTCTTTTTTATTCTTACGATTATTACGTGGCAGCACAGATTAGAACTTGGGAATAAATTTGAATGTATATTAAAAAATGCACAAAACTACAAAAATTTACACATATAGACAAATCGTAATTTTAGAATTTTACCTTTTCGGATGCAAATCTTTTTTTTCGATTTTGTGTTTATTTTCTGTCTCTATTCCAAAATCGTATCATCTACTCCAATTATTGAAATCAATGTTCTATCATAATTATAAATATCATAAAATATATTATGATATTAATAAAAAAGGATATATTTAATTAAATATTAAAAATAAAATATATCATGTCAGTACAATTATATCATAACATATATATATATATATATAATTATTTTATATGTATAAATATATTTTTTTCATAACTTATCTAATGAATACTCAAAATTAAACAAAAAAAAAAAAAAAGAAACGAAGAGCAGGAAAAAAAAATCAGAAACCAAGAAAAACCGTCGAGTGTGCCTCCATTTCTTTGTGGATTGAAAGTAGAAGATTGAAGGTAAGGAAGTTTGGTTGATTGGTGCGATCTGATAAAACATTCTTGCTTCCGACAGATTTTAGTTTCAAGTCCCTCAGTTTTCTTTTCTTTTCTTTCCTTCCCCTTTCCTCTGTCTTTTTAATCTCTTTCACGGTTTCTTCCCTTTGAGCATTTTGATTCAGATTTTGAAAGTTCGGTTCCGTGTTTCTCTTCTCTTCGCTTCTTGGATTCAAGGGATAGATGTGTAACTTCTTCGATTCTGCTCTATTTCTCTCTCTCTCTGAATCCTTTTTTTGGGATTTTTACAATGATAGAAGCTTCTAATTTAACGTCTTCAATGGAATCATATTATCTTTTTTTTAAAAAAAAAAATTACGATTTTTCTTTGCGTTCATTCTTACTTATTTTCTTCTTTTAAAACTTTAAAAGCCAAAAAGTGTCATCGTTTTCAGGCCTGTTGTTCCTTCTTCTTTTTTTTCTTGTTTGTCTGCAAAATCCGTTAACCGAACATCAATGGTGGTTTCTGGAGATAGTACCAGTAGTGGGCTAAAAACGACGACGTTTTGGGGGTGGTTGTTGGTGGGAATCGGATCCGTCGTCTTGCCTGGATTTCTCTTCACTGCTATGATCTCGAAGCTTCTTCCGCCGTCAAATAATCATATTTTTGCAGCCATCCAAAACGACAGGTAATATTAATATGTCATTTTTATCTTCTTTAATTTTCCGGATATTTATGTTAAGGTTGCAAGGAGTTAAAGGTTGTGTTTGGATAATAGAGAATGAGAGGTTAATATGAAAATAATGAACTGGAAGAATTTTTTTTTTCTTTCGTTTTTTTTTTTTTTTTGAAGTTCACTTTGTTATTATTAATTTTTAAATTTTTAGAAGTAAAAAGTAATAAGCTTCCTTCAGAATGTGAAACTAAATATTACTAAGTTATTTTGAAAAGGATTTTATTTTTGTGTAAAAAATTATGCTTGATAATACGTTAGTAGTACATTTTAATCAACTTAGGTTATTTTTAAATTGATGGAAGGTAAATAAGAAAAAAAATAAAAATATTGCAAATAAAAGTAACAAATCAAAAGGAATTTTTTCTGTTTATAATTTGCTAGCTTGTAGTATAATCTGATACATGTTTGAACAGAGAAGTATGGAGATCAATTATGTTGGTGTCATTTTCCCTGGCTTATAGTTTCTTATTTTGTTTATCCTTTCCATTTCAATGACTTTGGCTATGTTGGCATGCTTTTATCTGCACCTCATACTATACACTTTGGTTTGCTTCCCAGTTTGCTGATGTTTGGCTGTTGCCTGCGCTTTAATATTTGATGTCTGGGCTATACTGGCTATGCATGATGCATGACATTCTTATCTTCTGTTGGTAAATGTATAGTTGGATATTCTTCTAGCCTTTAAAATATGGCAAAGCAGATGCATATTTGTTCATATCTGCCTTATGTAAAGGGGAAATGAAAAACTGGGGATGTGACGGAAAAGAGAATGGCTCGTAAGGGAAAACACTCTGTGATTAGTGTTCCTTGGAGTTCAACTTCTCCTTTTACATGAATTTTATGGCTTGTATGAAGGACCATGGTGGATGCATTTTTCAACTTGACAGATATCTTTCTAACGTGTTGATGATTGATCAAATTAGTATTCCTTGAAGCAGCCAGACAAGAAATCACCGTCAAGATCATTTGGGATAGTTTGCTTTTATGATATGAGTGTTTCGGAGGTAGTGGTGTAGTTCTATTACCTGTTTACCAAGGCAAAACGAATTTACCTTGTGCTTGGCCGCTACTTGAAACATGTTACAAAAAATTTTTCTTTGCAGAAATTTAAGATTCGCAGATTTATTATTATTACTATTAATAAGGTTAAAATTTGAAGTCCCTATATATTTTCCTTGATTTTTGCTTTGCTTTGCTTTGTTTAACAGGTATTACTGCTACTTGGTGCCCTTGACACTTCCAGTTCTTGTGGTTGCTGTATATTTCCATTGGCTTAGCATGAAATTATTTAAGCATGCATGACATCTGTGGCAACCACCAATGAGAGGAAGACTGAGGTAGTTTGCTCCATAACGGCGACTCTGGACATATGAGTGATAGAGAGTGTTTTTGTTCTTCTTGTTGTTGTTTTCTTGTGTGTAAATAGGAAGTTAGCAGGTAGTAGAGCTAAATTAGATGGAACATATTAGAGACTCTTATAATAATTCTGTCTTTGCTGTTTGATATGTAAGTCTCATTTGTAGTCACAATGCAATGAGAAGCTTTCATTTGTTTGCTTCAACTGCTTATATATTAAATCCAATGCTCCAAAAAGAGTGATCTTCAGTCCTTTCCTCTAGTTTATTCCCCATTGGATAGAGTTTCCCCAATTTCTTTTCATTACTCTACTTGTTTCTGATCCTTTTATATGTCCCCAGCTCAAAATAGCTATATTGAAGATTCCATGCCTATGAGGTCCAAAAATTCAATAGATTGTAATTATTTGAACTGATGGTGAAAAGTATGGAATGAGAAATTTAGTCTTCTCTCTTGTCATTAGTACCTGGAAAGCATTCCCTTTTGTCTTGACCTTCCCCCTCTTTTTTTTTTTTTTTTTTTTTCTGCATTGAAAAGATTTGCTGGACTGAATTACTCCTTTTACCTTTTGAAAGATGCACCACCCTTTGTAATCAGTGATGATTGATTATGAAATAATCTCACCACTGTAGTACTGTCCACTCTTTCCAGTTTCACCCACCCTTCTTGTCTCCATCAACCACCATCAAAAGCTTGACATGTTTCTTTTCCTTGCCTTTTTTTTTTTTTTTGTGGTAATATGCTGTCATTCATTGTTTTTAGTCAAGCTATTACCCCCACCAATGAAAAAGTACAAATCCATGCACATCTCTTTAATTAATCTTCTTCCTATTTTGCAGAAAAGATGGGCCAATTTGACATTAAAGTCATATAAGCGAGAAAATACTTCTTTCCTTCATTTGGCTCTAAACTTTCTTTTTTTCATTTCACTGTTCTTTTCTTTCCCTTTCTCAGGCCACAGAATATGTTGTTTGTTTCTGTCCCTCTCAGCAAACTCTCTCTCTCTCCAAAATTGGCACTGCCATTCTAGTTGCTGCAAATAGAACACGTGTCAGAAGGCAACCCTTTATCATTTTCACAAAAAGATAGATTTCAATTCCATTTGTCACTTTTTTATTGGCTGATGTGCTACATGCAGACATGGCAAAATCCAATCCATAAAAAGGTAAGCTATTTATGTAGCTCCACAAGTACTTTACCTGTGTTCCAACAGTTTACAGCTCCATAACCTTATCCCCCCACCCAAAATGGCCATTTCCAGTTCTCCAGACTGGTCCTTGGCTTCAACTGATTCCTACACATCGAAAACCAGAAAATTTGGTCTCTTTTCATCATGCAAAACCCTTCACTTTGTCTCCTTCCCCACCTCCAACCTTCCATTATTCCACATCTACTCCTCAGGCTGTCCATCTCCTATCCTAGAGGATGCATCAACCAATGTGCCCAGCACCAAATTGGAACTTAAATTCCAAGGTTCTCAACAGTTCTCTCTTCCGGATTTGGATAACTTAAATAGTTTTTTGTGTGGGTTATTGCAAGATACTCAAAATGAACGACTAGCATATGATTACTATGAGAAAGCAAAACGAAGGCCAGGGTTCATACCAGAAAAACCAATGTTACAGCTTCTAATCAGGTACTTGGTCCAATCCAAGAAATGGGATTTAGTTATGTCTCTTTCAGAGGATTTTAAGCATTACCATGTCTTGCCTGATAGTTATACTTGTTCAAGATTAATTAATGCGTGTATTAGAGCTAGAAAATTCAAGGTTGTGGGGACTTTGCTTCAAGTGTTTAAATCAGATAAGGTAGTTGCTCTCATTGCATTTAATTCAGCGATGGCAGGTTATAATAAGTTGCACATGTTTAGAAGCACAATTGCTGTATATGAAACAATGAAATTCAATGGAATTTTTCAGGATGCGGAATCTTATTGCCAGATAATGGAAGCTTATCAGCACCTTGGTGATATGGACAAAGTTGCAGCATTCTTTGATGAATTTGAAAGTAGGAAGTTAGATTTGACACCAGCTGCACCTCGTGTTTACAGTATCCTATGTGAGTCATTGGGGAAATCAGGTCGAGCTTATGAAGCTCTTGAATATTTCAGAGACATGACAAAGAAAGGAATTCCTGTGAGTTCTTCGGTTTACTCTTCCTTGATACGCTCATTTGCGAGCATTCGGGATTTAACTGTGGTCGAAGAACTATTCAAAGAGGCGGCGGAGAGGAGGATGGTAAGGGATCCAGAAGTGTTTTTGAAACTTGTATTGATGTACATAGATGAAGGGTTGCTAGAAAAAACTTTGGAAATTGTGAGGGTGATGAAGGATGCCAACATAAAGGTTTCTGATTGTATTTTTTGTACAATAGTCAATGGCTTCTCCAAAAGGAGAGGGTATCAATCCGCTATTGTAGTTTATGAGGAGCTACTTTCTCAAGGCTGCAAACCAGGTCAAGTAACTTATGCGTCTATCATAAATGCCTACTGCCGTAGTGGTCTCAACTCGAAAGCTGAAACGGTATTTTCAGAGATGGAGGAGAAGGGGTTTGATAAATGTGTTGTGGCATATTCGAGCATGATAGCAATGTATGGGAAAACAGGGAGGATAAGAGATGCAATGAAGCTTGTGGCTAAAATGAAACACAAAGGGTGTCAGCCCAATGTATGGATTTATAATTCTTTGATGGACATGCATGGGAGAGTGAAGAACTTGAGACAGGTGGAGAAGCTTTGGAAGGAAATGAAGCGGAGAAAGACGGCACCAGATAAAGTTAGCTACACTACTATCATCAGCGCTTACAGTCGAGCAAGGGAATATGAGATGTGCCTTAAATGCTACCAGGAGTTTAGACTGAACGGGGGTTTGATTGATAAGGCTATGGCTGGCATCATGGTTGGTGTTTTCTCTAAAACAAGTCGGATTGATGAGTTGGTGAAGCTTCTGCAGGACATGAAAGCTGAAGGAACTCAGTTAGATGGAAGGCTATATCATTCAGCTATGAATGCCTTGAGGGATGCTGGGTTGGAAACACAGGCTAAATGGTTGCAAAAGAATTTTGATGCTAAGTAGATTACATGCTGTGTGGTGCTCACAAGAATGGCACTTCACCCTCCCAAATGTTGAAATCTGGGGTATATCGTATATAAAACATATATTGAAGATCTAACCTGTATTGCTTCCAGCTTTTCAAACCCAAAACGCTTTGTTATCATTAATTGTGATTATTTAATTTTCAAGCTACATTCATTAAGAAAACTCGGTGGAGGGATCTTTACCGTAACATGTGTTAAGACTCTAGAGAGATCTTCAATCATCAAGACAAACGATACGTTTTTCTTTTTTCTTATTATTATTTTCACTTGTTAACAATGATACTGAATTAAAATTCAACGTTTTAGTTAAATGAAATGCTTACAATTAATTTAGGACTTTATATCCTAGTCATAGTCCCAACAAAGTTCTTTCCCATGTACTAAGCTGCCCCTAATGTTAAATGTATTTTAATTTAAGATCAAGTTTACATGGAACTTGCCATGATTATGCTAATTTGTCAAACACAAAAGAAAGTTTCAGGATATCTTAATTTGCCAACAAAATCGCACGCTGGGTTTCTGTAATTTCCGTTGTCAATGGTTGGCAAGAACCTTGCCATTCATCCAACTCTTTGATAAGGCACAAGACTGAAAAACACTATCCCTTTCATCCTCTATCAATCCCTCCAACTCAACTAATGCCCCATTTAACTCTTGAGCTTTTCGTCGTTTCAATCCCAATACTCTTGCCCAAATCTCTTCCAACATCTCTTATGTTATCACTCAATAATGTGACAACATTAATAATTGATTTGGCCGAAATCAGTTCATCCATCTCATTGGTCTTTTTCTTCTTTGCTGAAGTGCGTATTTTCACGTTTTCCAACAGTTGATGCTTAAGGTTGGGCCCTGGACACATTCAAACCATATTCAGCACCATTACCTTCTTCCATTTCCTTTAAGATATCTGCAGAAGATACATACATGCAGCAATTTGTGCATTTTTTCCTGCTGTTCCATCTTTACCATAAATTCGATTGAACTCATTATAGAAAGAAAAAACTCCTTATTCTGAACTAGACAGCATTATTATGAACTGGACAACATAATAAATATTTAATATATAAACAAAATTGTAATATTAATATTAATTATTAACATCAAATAAAAAGTTATTCTTTCTACAATGAGTCACAAGGGATACTGCTCAGTTCATAATAAAAAGTTTTTCTTTCTATAATGAGTTCAACAGGATTTAAGCTAAATACCCAGTAACAAGAAAAAATGTATAATTTATTGCAGATATCCTCAAGGAAATAGAAAAAGATAACAACAGGACAAATGAAGGTGAAGCTAAATATGGTTTGGATGACATGGATGTCCCTAGCACCCAATCTCAAGCATCAACCATTCGAAAATGTGAAAATAATTCAACAAAGAAGAAGAAAAAGACCACTGAGATAAGTGAAACCAAATTCTGCCGAATCAATTTTTAATGTTGTCATGTTATTGGCTGATAACATAAGAGAAGCTGGCAGGGATTTGAGTAGGAGTATAGAGACTGAAATGATAATCCAACAAAAGATTCAAAAGTTAGATGGGACATTAGATGAGACTGAGAAATTGGTTTTTATTTTTATTTTTATTTTTATTTTTTTGGTCTTCTCACTCAAAATGCAGCTACATGATGACAATCCAAGCAACAATCATCAATAGAGAACGAAGTCAATGATGCAAGAGGGAAATGAGGAAAAATGGGAACCCTAACAAGATAGCATAAATTTGAGAAAAAATAGAAAGTCCCACGCATTTGTATTTAGACAAAAACATTATTAAATTATAATAAAAGATATTTCTGTCTTTTATCATTTATTCCTTTGTAATTCCAGAGTTATTCTTGCTAACCGAACATTGGAATAATGTAAGAATGACAATTTCATTCCATGAACCATACTACATAATAATTCTTCTATTCTATTCCTACCTCATTCTATCCTCAAAGAATGATTATTCCATTCTCCATCTACTCCATTTCACTAAACAAATGTGATCTTAAGGAATAGGGAATCTCATGGAATAGCCATTCTTTAGTGCAAAAATGAACCAAACACTAGAATAAACATCTCATCGGGAATGGTGCTAGAATGGCCTGACCATTCCAGTGAACCAAACGTGATGTAAAAGCAACCAAGTGAGACAAGTAAAATAAAGATAAAAGGAATTATATAAAGGTGACAAAGAAACCAAGTGGCCTTTATAAAACACACAAAATTTCTCCCACTCCATTTAGTAATATGATACATTCAACCATACGATGGAGCCAGACATTCATCAACCATATCCAAAAGGTTTGGGTTTTCTAGTGCTGCCGCAACTCGTTCTTTATCATTCAGTTGTTTATTAACTGCATTTAGTTAAGAAGAAAAGAGATATGAGATAATTCTTTAACTGCTACACTACACACACAAGCTTTGTATTTACCATACTTGACTCCAATTCCTATCATAATCTTTATTCAGCTTAGGTAGTAGTTAGTTAGTAGTTATTAACTATCAAGAGAAGAAACATTTCCCACCAAGAAAGGAAAATAATATTAGGAGAAATTAAATCCATTATCAACCTAGACCAAAATATGAAGGCTGTACCACACTTCTTTAAAGTTAATATAAAAATCTCTCCCCTTCCACAACTAATTTTTGGAAACAAAGCTGGCATTGACCACCAGAGAGAAAGAGAGAGAGTATACCTGCAGCTTCAGTTGCATGAGTTCCTGGTGCAACCCTTATATCCATCTAAACACAATGAAAAACAATCATTAGCATGGGGAAGGTAGCGGAGAGTAAGAGATTGAAAAAGAGGGCAACAATTTGCAAAGTGTATCTGCAGAATATGAACCATGTATAGTTTATGTGATCAACAGAATGCCAAACATAACATATAGGAATCAATGACTCCAAATAATTTGATCAGATCCTTAACAAACGTTGCAGACCGAAAGAGTTCTGTGAAAGAAATTTTGCTATAGAAACCTAAAAAGAACTTATCATTAATTGGTTTATTGACCGCTCATCTTATCTGAACTATTAACTATCAGTTGACAGATGGGGCTTGAAATGATAAAATCCAGCATATGGGTTTGAAAATCCTCATATCCTCATGTGGACAGTATATAACTAGAATGAGTGAAGGGCTTCAAAAGTCAAACTATAGCTGCATTAGCAATAGATGACATTAGAGGTACCTACTCAATTTACAAGAACAAACTTCAGACACAATTTAGTCAAGCATCAAAGTTCAAGCAGCAAATTTGAAAGAATTTATATGCTACAAAGAATCACAATGGAAATTTAGTTATCAGTGGAATTTCTTAAGCAAAACAAGTAGCTCAGATCAGCATAGCATCTACAGAGGTCTCAGACTGCAGTTATAAAGATGAAAGAAATGAGAAAGAAACTTGCAGATTGTAAGTCATATGCAAAAAAGTAAGATTTCCTTTTTAATTCATGGAACTAATCCAGCAAATTAGGAATCCCCTTTTCTTGTCCCCAATTTTCTACCATCCAATCTCCGAATAAAATGCTTAAGTTCAGAAATACTAAACATTGTTTGAGATCAAGCTCTTACCTATCCATTCCTTATCCAAAGCAAACAGTAAAACAAAGACATCAGCTTTACCTCATTCATATAGCACTAGAAAAATTACATGTTAGCTCAAACAAGCTCCCCCCACCCTGCCCCCACACCCCCCCCCCCCCCCCCCCCCCCCCAAAAAAAAAAAAAAGGTCGGAAAGATAAATACCTTGTAGCGAGAAGGGAGACTCCTCATAAGTTTGACTCTCAAGCAAAGACCAATGACTGTAGCCATACTACAATGTTCAACAGTAGGAGTAAATGTGACCCTGAATAAGAAATAAACCAATAAAAAACCCTTTGATTAAACTGAAAAATGAGCAGGAAGCACATGAATAAGAGACAATTTCATCTTTTTACCTAACATAACTACGCTCATGGTCTACTTCAATGGCATCTTCAGTTATTACTTTAAGCTCTTCTAAAGAGTAGGGATGCTCTGGATCCTTTATATCTCTAATATGATTTAAGAATGTTAAGAAAATCAAATAACCTGGTCCACATAATTTACTGTAAAACTATGGAAAACACTATTCTCAATAGATGCAGATTATTTTTCAAGGTATGTTAATTTGGATATATAAAAACAATACAAAAAAGTAAAGTTACAATAACTTGCATAATGAAAAGAAATTAATAATAAGAAGAAGAGCAAAAAGAGGATATCAAAAATTTCTTGCTGGTCAATAGGTTCCACCGCGTATTCATCAGGTAGAGTTGCTAAGTTACGAAGCCGCCGCTCTTTCTTCTCGTACACAACAGGATTTGCATTTATCAAACCGGATACCATAATTACTAAATTCAATTAACAAAATATAATCATGTCAATAAATCAATTCATCTTTATTTATACACAGAATTAAAAGGAAGAAGAAAAAGAAGACATATTCATATATATGCAATAGAGAAAATAGAGAGAGAATTATGCACTAAGTTTTTATCCTCTATTTTCCCAGTAACCAAACAAATAACATTAGATAGAAAGAGGGGACATGCATCCAGAGAAAGAAATCAGAAATAAATTCCCAAGAAAAAGAAAAAAAATAGCCCTCTATTTCATCTTCCAAAACTGCTATAAATATCTACAATGTCAAGATCAACATACCATACCTAAACTCAAAGAATTCACAGAAACCAAATCTCACGTCTCTCATGCCTGCCTAAATGATATGAATCAACCCGACTTCCAGAAAATTCCCAAAGAAAAGAAAAGCCGGAAAACACAATATGATGCATCCTACTTTCTCTACAAATTATCCGTACAACCCTAAATGATGGAGAGCCATTCCATAAACACCCACCATATCCAAACCTAACAAGTGGATTTTGTCTCAGGTTAACAAACCAAACCCATGGCAAGAGACCTACATATATTGCATCCAAAAGAGACCCACAGACATAGCTAAATTTGCATACTTCCCAACTCATAGTAACATGTCAAAAACACAAAAAATGAAATAAAGAAATCAATCTATGTGCATCATAAACCCAAAAGCAAATAATTTCAGCAATTAAAGAAAAAAAAATTCAAAATCTCTGCAACCATGAATCCAAAAAAAGAAGGCAAGTGGCAAACAAAAGAAAACCTAAAGGGCCACAGACACAAACCCTAATAGGACCACAAACAGCAACTACCAACTAAAAATCCAAAAAAGTTAACAGCAATTCTTGGACTAAACTATGCAGACTCCTTCAAGACTCTCTCTCTCTACAACTTGTGCGAATTTTTTTACCACTCTAAACTATTCTATCTCTCCATCTTTATTCTTGTTGCTTTCTCCCATACTTGGATTTCTCTGTCTCACTCTATTCTCCATTGATTCCGGGTTTCTAGGCCTTGAATACTCGGCTTCTCTCTCTATTAGTTTAGGGTAAAGTTTAGGAATTAGACACATATGGAGCTAAATTCTAAATTACTCATAATATTCTGGATGCATCACCCCCATTTTTTTTTTCTTTGGCAATAGGAAAGTTGGATTTCTTGTCATGGCTTTTCTAAGTCCAATATGGATGATGGTAATCAATTTTTTTGTCTCCTTAGGATATTTCTGCCTCTCTGTCTCTCTATATTCAAACATTCAACACCAAATTCTATTAAAAGCAAAACTTTGAATGGGCTATCAACAAAACCTAATATGGTTTCAACCAAATTCGACATTAATATTTCATGATTCATGCAATCTTCCATTTGCAATTCATTTTCTATTCTATCTTGACTGTACACAATAAATCATTCACTCAATTCCATTTTTTTTGTTCTTGACCTCACCAAATCCAGTGAACAAACCAAGAAAAATTGAGATACCCAGAAACTGAAACAACAGGAAAAAAAAAAGGTCCCATGCCTTCAACACCGGAGATAAGGACAAAGAGACTCACCGGAGACGAGTAAGTGGACAGCGGAGCGGAGCAACAAACAAGAGAGAGAGGACGGAAGCTCTAAAAATGGGCCTGCCGTAGAGAGAGAAAAAAGGAATGGGCTTGGTATTGTATAAGAAGGTAATTTTTGGATTGGTAGGGGAGTAATTTCGTCAATGCAATGTTACTGATGCCACGTCATAAGCAGCAGCGGTTGATTGCTATGTGAACACAACGAACTCCACGTCTGCTTGATAAACGTCACCTCAATGTCTTAAAAGGAAGAAAATTTAACAAAATTAATGATTAGATTGGTATTAATAAATCTTAATTATAGTAAAGAGATTAAAGCAAACAATTTAACAAAAAAGTTGGACAATAGAATTTTAAGTTGAAGTTTTAATATTGCCTTTGTTTAAAAGAAATTCAATATAGGACCAATAATTATATAACTTTTGCCACAAAAAGGGCCCAATCATTCCTTTAGAGGTAAATGCTAATTGGGGCAGATCAGTGTGGACCAACTGTGTCGGGGGGCCTTGCCCAACTGGTTGATATGTCGAAGTCCTTCACAAACAAATCTACAAACAGCAAAAGATACAGACAAGAAGATATTGAGAGAGAAAAGTTAAATATATTTATATAGTAAAGCATGAGAGAGAGTGGGTGTTTGTTTTGGGAGCAACAAGACAAAACAGGAAGGATTATTGATTCATTGTAGAGCCAATTCATCGAACAATTGAGGCTTTCTAGGTGAGTTTTCAAATTTGTTTTCTTGCTTTGTTTATTTAATCAATGCTGTTGGTGTTGGGCCAACTATTCTCATTTTTAATTTCCTTTCACAATTTCTATGTTTTTCATATTTATAAGCAGTGGTCGAGTCAAAATTTCATATTTTAAAAAAATAAAATTAAAAAATTCAATATTTGTAAGAACAAAATTATAATTTTTAAAAAAAAATAAAGAGCAAAATTATAAAATTATAAAATTTGAAAAAAAAAACAAAGAATTATTAAATTTTAAATTTTTTTAGGGCATAAGCCCCTACTAGCCCCGCTCTTTCTACCTTTGTTTACAAGTAAAACTGCATGGTGACTCTCCAAATTTTCTTTTCAATCCTTTCCTCTAAATTCTGATACTCTTTTAATTGTATTGTTAATAACTCCCTTAAATACACCCATATCACCTTTCTAATATCTCTAAATCATCGCTTTGAATAATAATATGTCAATTTACTCTAATTGTCATCATACTTAAAAGTATTTGTTAACTATTTAGAAAATTTTAAACAAATTTTTATGTTTTTATTACGTTTAATTAAATTCTTTCTAACTAACCATTGATTAATTGTTAGTTAAAACATCATTTATTTTCATACCATATAGTGTTTGTCACAGATTTATGTTTTTAATCTAAAAACCATACTTGTTAAATAGAGAAAGGTCTTTTATTTATAAACTCAAAACCGACTTTATCTCTTATTACTATACAATCCGTAACATTTTATATTGAATGATGACATGGTCGCATGTATAGTATTTTCACCTTTTATGTCAAATATCGCATGACATAAAAATAACAAATAACGTTTTGACAAATGACAGTTAGTCTATTATTAATCTTAAAAGTTTATTTGGTTCAAAATAAAAATATAAAAGGTTGATTGAATGTAATATAAAAATAAGAATTTATTTTAATTTTCTTAAACAATGCAAGAACATTTTAAAATGTTATACATTTTTAAGTAAATACATTAAGCATGTTAACCTATTATAATATAAACCAAATTCAATTAATAACATTTAGAGTTACAGTATGAGTTTCCTCTTGCATTTGTTGTGCATTGAGTGATGCCATGACTTTAATTTCCTTAGTCTAACTTCTCCATAATAGCAAATAATAGCGATTAAATGTAATTGGTGAGAATAATAATTATCGCTCGTATTGCATGAGTAACAACCAAAGTTTAGTTTAATGGTTGCCACTTTTGTTTTTCAAAAGGATAAGAAATAAGGTGATAACTCTTATTAAAGGAAAACTGTATGTAGTTTATGTGTATGGATTAAGAATGAATTATTTGTTTTAGTTACTTAACTTTTCGTTTTTTTTTTTATTTTGATTATTGAATTTTGAAAAGTAATGTTTTGATTATTAACATTTATAAGTGTTATTATTTTTATCACCTAATTGTTAAAAGATAACTAATCTCTCACTCACCATTCACGTAATCTGCTTCGCCACATGACATCCACACAAGAAGAAAATTTGTTTAAAAATTAATTATTTTCTTAAGGTTTTTATTGTCAAGTGACAAAATAGTTTACATGAATAACGACGTGATATGTTAAATGGAAGCTTTTTATTTTTTTAACAATCACATAATTAAAATAATAAAATTTATATATGTTGATAATTAAATGTTAATATTATTAAAGTTAGATTATCCAAATAGAAATATTCGAATAATTAAATAATCAAAAAGATAATTTACCCATAAATTAATTACATAAAGATTTGAAAGATAACTAAGTGATTATCTCAATGGGGCATTTTTAGGTTAGAGCTTAAAACTCTAATTTAAAAAATTTGAATTCAAATTTTAAGATAAAATAAAAATATTTCTCATTGAATAATTTAAAAGCCAATAAATTTTCATTTTGTACCCAAAACAAAATAATTAGGTTATTATGATCCAAGCCCAGTTGGTAAATTTATATCGACTGACGAGTTGGGCCACATTGAAACCTCTACTAGGACATTAGTTATTGGCTACGGGCCCACTTGATATTGACAATTCAGATTGAATTATTCTTCTCAGAAGCAAAAATTTCAAATTACCAATATCTCCTTACCAATAATGGCTTCAAACAAAATAACCATAACCACATATATTAAAAACTGTTTATGGATATTTTTTAAAAATATTATTTTAATTAAGCTTAAATAGCTACTCAGAAAAAAAAAACTAAAAAACAAATTAATTAGTATTTTTTACAATTTTAATTTAATTTATAAAAAAATAAAAAAGAAAAAAAGTGAAGAGTGTTACGGGTTAATACTTAAACCAAATCTCATACGATTTAAAATTTTAAAAATAAAATTAAATAAATTTATAAATTATGAATTTATATTTATAATTTAAAAAACATACTTAATAACAAATAAAAAATTAATTCTATTTTTTACTGTTACGAGAGTTATAATATTTTATTTCATCTGTAATACCTCCGTTATCAAATGTTGTAAGTTCGTACAATTTGAAACTCTTTAAATTAATTTAAATATCTACGTTATTGATGTATGATTTATGACAGAGACTCCCATGGGTCTCACAATATCTAAAACTAAATCCTTCGGTGGAGATTTAAGGTGTTCCATGGGGCCGCATGCAGAAAATCAATACCTATGCTGCTTAAATGAAAATCCAATTTTAAATTACATCACACAGTACGGGAGAAGAAGTTTGTCAGAATGATGCAAGTGAACGTGCACTAATTTGCCACTGAAGGCTTCATTTCTCACGCGCTGTAAAAATGCGTGTGTTCACTTCCCAATTATTTCACTACTAGTATTTTTTTTAGCTTTTTTCAACTTGCATGCTTTATAGTAATTTCACCCCCTCTTTTCCTTTTGTTTCTTTTACATTTCAAACTTTGTGTGTTCTTTTTGTTTATTTGTTTATTTTTCATATTTTTAAATCAAATAGAAAGATTTGATTTTAAAATTTAAGTATTTACTCTATAAAAAAATGAGAAATATATTAATTTATAAATCTTGAAGGTTTATAAATTCTTTTCAAATTCAATAGTATTTGTAATAAATCAATTTATAAATCTTGAAGGTTTATAAATTCTTTTCAAATTCAATAGTATTTGTAATAAATCAATTTATATTATAAATAGATGTTGATAATTTATGTTCAGTTGTAAGTTTTTTATTAATATTTGTCTTTAGTTAAAAGAAGTTAGAGCGTCGATGATAAGTCAAAAATCTACTTTAAAATTAGTTAACATTCTATCTTTTTTAACAAAAAAAAATGAATAATTTGAGATTTAAAGTTGTCAATACTTTGTTGTTAGAAAACATCATAAAAATATTTTAACGACATGTTTTTAGTTAATTAATAGTATATAACTTTTTTTTATTAACTATCACGTGTTTTCATTTAAAAGAAAAAAGCATTGACGAGTTAAAACATTTGACGTTTTTGAAGAATATCGTTAAAGGATTGTTTAACGGTCTCATATCTTCCTTTACAAAAAGAGAATATGGACAATTCAAGATTTGGAGCTCCTAATCTTTCGTTGCCAAAAAATGTCATTAAAAATTGTTTTAATTTATTAAATATAAAAGTTATGAAAAAAACAAGATGTGAATTTATTAAATTTATGTCCAAGAAAGGAAAAATCTAAAAGAGAAAATAATTATTAATTTGAATTAAAATATTTACTAGATTATAGAAAATAAGAGGATTTATTCAATTTTAAATTTTGAAAGCATTGGAAATATTTACCTCTAACAGCCGCAAATTAAAATAGCACACCTCACGAGTAATTAATTGTCCAAGTTTAAAATTCAAATTGTTATACTTTTTATTATTTTAATTACCACAAGTAACATAAAAATATGATCAAATTACGATTGCATATAATAATTATTGTATCATTTTTAGATGTTATGTCAATAGATTTAATATCATGTAAATATGATAAAATACTATATCACATAAATAATAAAAAAGTTTAAAATAATCTATTACTTTAAGATAATATATTGACTAATTATATAATTTGATTAAAAAAAAAAAGGAAGAAGAAGAAAGAAAAAGAACATTTGAATATGGAGAATGAAATGTGGAGTACTTAAGCGTGCGGGTGTTAGTATAACATAAGGCGAGTGGTGTGGTGGTGGGTTGTGTTTCCATAAAACAATTTCCCTTTCAAGATTTTAGAAGCAGATCTGAATCTACTCCCCCACTTGGCCTTGTTTTGTCCAATTTTGTAAAGACAAATGCCCTTTTAAAGGAAATTTAAAAACATAAAGTAGAAAGAGGGAGGAAAAGAAAAATAAAGAGCCCCCCCATGAACCCCAAAAAACCAAAATAAACAGAGAAAGTGAGAGTGAGTTTACTCTCCCAAGGTTGCCTGCAGGCTTTTGCACTGCCACCAAAAGTTGTGGTTCTAAGTTTTTAAGTAAGGAAGAGAGAGAAAGACCAGAAGTAGCATCAGCAGCAGCTCCAAAGCACCTACCTTGGATTCTTTTGTTTTCCCTTCATTGCTTCCTCTTCTTCTTCTTCTTCTCTAACACCAAGCTTTCTTCTCCTCTTTTAAATAGTTTTTGTTGTTTATCTTTTTTTTTCCCTTCTTTGATGGGTTTGAGAGAGGAAGCTTCAGCTCATTACATTTTTGTTTATAACCTCAAAATGTTTTTACTAAAATAAAATAATATTAACCCACACCCATCATTGCCCTTTTGAAGCAAAGTCCACTCTTGTAATCTTTCATCCTCTTTCCTTCTCTATCATTTCCTTCTCTCTCTCTCTCTCCCTCTTTCTCTGTAGAACTGATTTTTTTTTTTTAGCACTTGAGCTAAGTGGTTTTTTTTTTTTAAAAAGGATTTTCGTTTCTCCATGGATTCATATGAAGCTACAAGGATAGTTTTTTCAAGGATCCAAAACTTGGACCCTGAAAATGCTTCAAAAATCATGGGTTATCTCCTCATTCAAGACCATGGAGAGAAGGAAATGATACGTTTAGCCTTTGGACCAGAAGCTCTTATCCACTCTCTAATCCTGAAAGCCAAAACACACCTAGGATTTTCCATCTCAAGCCCACCAACTCCTTGCACTCCTTCTTCTTCTCCTTTTTCTTCCAGGCCAAGCGCCTTATCCATCCCTTCTTCTTCAAGACTTACCGCTACCAACAACACCAATGGCTTTGAAATTACGAACCCTTCTTCTCCATCCACTAATACTTGGCCTCCTCTTAGCCATCGTCCCATCAGTCCAAGCTCAAATTCCTCTCTTTCTTATGCCAGTATTGTTAATGGAACCAGTAACATTGCAAATGGCTCTGGATCTTTACCCTCAATGGCTTCATGTGGAAATACCTGCAATGACAATGAATTCATTGATGACTACCACTTCCAGGACCATCTTTCGTTTCTCAACGACTCAAAACCTGAAGATTTGTTTGATCCTCGGCTTGACTTAGCAATGAGTCCAACTGGCTACACTGATTCTCCTTTACATAGGAGGAGTTTTTCGGTTCCTGGACTGTGTTTTGGGGCTGAAGATGTGAATTCTGGGGTTGGATGGAAGCCTTGTTTGTACTTTGCTAGAGGGTTTTGTAAGAATGGTACTAGCTGTAGGTTTCTTCATGGAGATTGTGCTGATGTTGCTGCTATTGTGGGTTCTCCAAGCAAGCTTAATGAGTTGGAACAGTGCCAAGAGTTGCTTAGATCAAAAGCTCTTCAACAACAGCAGCAGCAGCAGCAACAACACAAGCTAGCTGCAGGTTCGCAGTTCATGGCTGGAGCTTCTTTTCCATACAGCAAGTGTGTTAATTTCCTTCTTCAACAACAAAATGACACTCATAGGTAAATGCATGGAGCTTTTGTTTGTTAATAACCTTTTAGCTCTTAACTTCTTGCAACTGTTTAGGTGCAACTTTTTGGTTGTTTTGAGAGTGTTTTTATTTAATGGGTATTGGTTTCTTGACTCATTATGGTATTGCTATTGGTCGTTGCAGATCAGCAGCGGCAGCATTCATGATGGGAGATGAGCTTCATAAGTTTGGGCGGTGCCGTCCAGAAAGAAATGATTTTGCAGCAGTGGGGTTAGGAGGATCAGTTAATCCAGGCTCTAGACAGATTTATTTGACATTTCCAGCTGACAGTACTTTTAAGGAAGAAGATGTTTCAAATTACTTCAGGTAAGTTACTTAGTCATTGGGTTTTTCATTGTGGAATTCTGGGTTAAAAGATTGTTTCCTTTTGTTTCTCCTAGCATCTACGGACCAGTGCAAGATGTGAGGATACCTTACCAGCAAAAGAGGATGTTTGGGTTTGTTACATTTGTGTATCCAGAGACAGTGAAGCTCATTTTGGCCAAAGGAAACCCTCATTTTGTCTGCGATTCTCGTGTGCTCGTCAAGCCTTACAAGGAGAAGGGAAAAGTCCAAGAAAAGTAAAGGCCCTCGCCCTTCCCCTTTTTTTTTTCGTTGTTAATCTTTCTTGCTCTTTCTGTGTTGCTTTCTCTAGAGATGTAATTTATCTCATTGATCAAATTTGTAGGAAGCAACAACATCAGCAACAACAATTGGAGAGAGGAGAGTATTCCACATGCTCAAGTCCGTCTGGGCTTGATTCCAGGGAGCCATTTGATTTCCATCTCGGTAAGTAAAACAAGGCAACAGCAAAGAGTGGCCTTTGTTTTATCTCAAATTGCAGAAATTTTTGGTGAATATTTATTTTGATTTGACCGTATTTAGGAACAAGAATGTTGTACAACAATACTCAAGAGATGCTGTTGAGAAGGAAATTGGAAGAGCAGGCTGATTTGCAGCAAGCCATTGAGCTTCAAGGAAGAAGGTTAATAAATTTGCAGCTGCTGGACTTCAAGGATCATAATCATCCTCAGTACCATCATGGTCTGTCCACTGGCTCCCCTATGCCTTCACCGACTGTATCTCATACTCCCAACAATCAAGCACTCATTTTTCCAGCTGATGGCATTGATCAAGAAGACCCAGAAGGTTAACACCATTATAAACTGTTTAATATTGGCTTTGATTTGTTCTCCATTTGAACAAAATTACTTTGGAGTTCAATATATCAATATGCTTTTACGTTATTGCTGTAGAGAACGGTGGTAGCCCAGTCACAGTTATTTCCAAATTGGCTACTGCAAATGCCGATAAGCAGCTGGAGGAAGTGAATCCAGGTTGTAATCACATCAATGAGACTGGTAATAGTAATACTAAGGAGGAGAAGGCCAACACTGAAGAAAGTGATCTCCCTGAAAGGTATAAAACACGACTTTCCAATGTAGAATGGTAGTAGAAAACAGAATGTTCAGGTTCTGGTTGTGTGAAATTCTGCTGCTTTATGCTAGCTTTTGAATGAATGTTTACACGTATTAATTCATTGTTGGCATAATTTAAGGCGTTTTCTCATGTGAGCAGCTTGGAGCACATTCTCCCTGATAACCTGTTCGCTTCTCCTAAGAAATCAGCTGGTGATCACCTCACTGTCTTCTCTGCCAATTCTGTAGAGGCTGACAACAAAACCACTAGTCCAACTACATCTTGCTCTAACAGTAACCCTTCACTGGCCAACACCTCCAGCCTCAATATGGCTTCTCTAAAATCTTGTTTTCTACAAATGCCCAGGTATTATTACCACTTACCATTGCCGCAGCTTTTAAAAAACATTCCTTTTATCCAAAGGCAAAAGGAAAGTTAATTATTGTGATTAATTTTGCTATAAAGGTATTCTTCTGGGCATGGAACCATTGGCATGTAGTTGGCAAAGGTGAGCATGGCCAGCAAAGGGGGAAATTGACTTTTCCATGGTAAGAGACTAACTATCAAGCTTTTTTACGAGCACATGCATACAGCTTGTTTGAAATTCTGGTCAAATATGATCATTTTATAATGTTGAACTGTTTTGTTCTATCTTTGCAGAAACATTGGGAAGCATATTATACAAGGAAGATTATAAGAAAAAAAAATCCTCTAGCTGTATAGCCAAAACCATACCCACAACAAAGAAAAAGATCTGTAGACAAGATCTCAGCAAGATCATCATCATCAATACATACTACTTACAATGAATACATAATGTATAGGTAAAGGACAGAGGAACTGATTTATGGGAGTGGGGTCTTTCTCTTTGCCTACTGTGACCCTTCCTGTAGGTGAGTGTGCTGGACCACACAGTAATCGTAGAAGAAACAAAAGCTAGTAACTCTTTAATGATATTGTAATTTTACTATTTCCCTTCTGTTTTTCTTTGCTACTCTTTTTACCCTCCTTTTTCTAAGTGAGGTGAAAAAAGGAACTACAAATAAATGAAATCTGTATGAAGGATATAGTTCCATGTCACTATGTGTACAGAAGTAGAGACCCCGAGAAGTTTTAAAGTACTGTAGCCGAAGCATAACTACTAAACTGATATGGAGACCCAAAAGGGGAAAGGAGTGCAAGGGTTGAAGTGGAGGGTAAAAGCTGTGACTCTGGCACTTTTTATAAGTTTTTATTGTTGTTTTCATGTTGGTATTACAGTATCTGTCAACCATTAGATTATGACACAGGCAGAACAGCAAAAAAGGTGTTTGGGGGAAATATATATATATATATATAATCAAAAAAAAAAAAAAAAAAGGAGGTAAAGCAAAGGTTGTTCTTTCATGTGATTAAAGGTTACTTTAGGGGACTCTTTTGTCTCATTTTGTGGTTTCTTTTAGGTGGACATGAATGGGTAAGGGCCACACTGTCACATGGGTTCTGACAATTTATATGAATGGTATCTGGGTACCACTCACTCCTTTCACTTTCAGTCGTTTAACCTCATTCAGATTTTTAAATGTTATTATATATTTTGGTTCTGATTTTTGTGTTTTATGGGTGTTGGTGCCCATATGTTTTTGGCATAATCTTAAATCATGTTGGGTCTACATGTGCTCTTAAGTTTTAAATGCTGTGCTGCCTACACTCCCAGCTCTATTTCAAATTGCTCCCCGACCACATAGATATACATGTTGGTCTGTTAAAGTCGCTTTGTTGGTTGTTGCTAAGATTAATCAGTTCTAATTTAGTACTATCTAACTCTCGTTATTATCTTCTTTTTTTTTTATGAAATTTCGCTTGTGGTTTGGGTTATTAGCTATAATTAGCAGATTATGTTTTTAATCTTTTGTGCAACATGTAGAGATGCTCAAGGATGGCTAAGGAATTTCTCTGGTTTAAGTAGCATTCATCAGTGGTGGAGTTATAATGTCAGCATGGGTTTTTCCCCAATCTTGATGCCAAATAGCTGGCCAAGGCCAACTTTAGTGCAAAGAAAAATAACATATTGGTGTGCCTAACTTGGTTTATTAACTTTAAATTATAAAGTCAAAATGATGAACATATATGCCAATGTACAAAGGTAGAAATTTGAGAGGGAGGTTAGTGATATTTTAGGTCCTGTATAAGTGTGACAGCCTCCCTTTTGTTTCCAGCTGAGTAGTCTCATTGTTGTCGCCCTGTCATAATCAGAAAGAATATAGACATTTGACATTTGACATTTGATACAGCTAAGCAATTATATCCTCCGGATGCTTTGTAATTTAGGTGACTAGGACTGAGGAGCTAAGTGGCAATGCATCATTTAATCATGCTTTACTTCATATATGTTTTGATATTGCTCCTCAAATATTGCAGTGATTATTACTGCTCTGTAGCTCGGCAAATCAAGTGGGAAATGGGTTTCCATAATTTCTTGCAAAGGGGCCATCATATGTTTCTACTTAATTAAGCCATGATTTCAGCTCCCCTTTTTTCTGTTTATTTAAAAAAAAATTTATGATAAGGGGGCCCCACTAATGATTAGATGAGTTGTGGTTTTCTTATATTACGGAAAAAAAGGATCAAAGGTAAGGGGAAAGTGAATGTATAGTTGATAAAGGAGAATGGCATGCACTTGAGGCTTTTATATAATCTTAAAAGAGAGATAATATATAGAAATGAGGGCAAGGGCAAGGGCAAGGGCAACACAGCAGATGTAATATTGGACTTTTGGGCAAAGGCTTCCAATCATGTTAGGTCACTTTCCTTTTCGTTTTTATGTTTGAATGTAGATTAGTGACCAGTGAAATTAAAGTTTATTTAATTATTCATCGACGTGGGATCTCATGAAAAATATCAAGATCGAGATAAATTAGCATTAATGGCGGTTTTCTTCCCTGTAAGTGAAGTGAAAAAGCCAGTAAAACGAGAGCGTCGCATAATTAAGATAAAATGTTACAAACTTCATTTTTAATAATAGATGGAATCTATATTGAGGCTATTTATAAGTAAAGAATTTTTTTTTACTTTATAGATGTGTTTAGGATTAAAAATGTGAGCCCCGCACAAGATGATTTTATAAATTTGGAAGTAAAATTAAAAAGAAAAATAAAATATGAGAAACCCTCCTTCAATTTGTTCATTTTGGGCCTCCTAGTTCATAGCTTAATAGGCTTAGGTTTGTTTGGGTAAACCTTACCTTTTTACAACAAAAGGATCCTAGACAAAGCCCACTTATGCAAATGTATAAGGTCTAACTGATGAATGCTTGTAAGCACTAATTAAAAGTTTTTTAAATTATTATTTAATATTTTATTTTATTTTATTCATGAAGCCGTAATGCATTAATTACATAATTCTTTTTATAAATAAAGAAATGTTACAAACTATTTACAGATATATATTAAAATGATGTTTATAATTTTTGAATTCGGTGTAAATAATAATTAAACGGGTGTTTATAATCACCCCTTAAAAATAATAGAAATATTTACAATTAATGGACTAGTTTTATTAAATTAAAAAAATTAATACATTAATTATTATTTTTTTTCTCAAAAAATATCATCCTTATCACCATTAATCAGCTAACATTTCCCATATATATATAGATAATTGACAACTGACAAGGACCGTAGAGAAATAATTACACATAGTGAATTATTATGATTAAAAAAATTAAAAATAATTGAAACCTCCACATTGTTCAAAGAGAAAGTGATTGGAGCAACTTTGACCCAAACTTGAATGTGACTGAATTTTTCTGAAACTGTCCTTTCCAAGTCGTGGCCCCACACCCAGATACCAAATCTCCACCCTTCAATCCCAAATTCACCAATCACAGCAAAAATTTCAAATGCATCAGACGGTGGAGATATCTTCTCATGCAAAAGAAGAAAACGTACTGACACAGAAATCATTGAGGCTACTAAATTTTTAATTTGCATCAAAATCTTGAAAAGATTACATCACGACGTAGTAGAAGAAGGTCAGCAGCGAAGTAAAATAAAATAGAAGAGAGAAGGAAAGGAAGGAAGCAACGTGCACTATAAAAAGCTAACAGAGTTGGGGCAGTACTTATAGATTTTAGAATATTTACTACTGGATGTGGCAGTCATCAGAATTTTGGTGATTCCCATTTTCAATTGGGTAGACCAATATTTTTTTACTGCACTGTTTTATTCTTGTCAGGTAAACTTCAAAAAATCATCCAAAAAAGTTCACTTTTTTGGATATAGTAAATGCAAATGCATGAGCATAGATGGGGTTAGTTTTTTTTATAATTAGAGGAAGAGAGTATTAATTTTATTTTTTAGATAGAGAATTATATATTAACTAATGAATCAAATACTTTGATACATGAATAGGGTTAGATTTGTTGTTAAACATGAGAGATTTGGTAATAAAATTTATTTTGTGTATAAGAAGAGGAGAAATCTATGGCATTTTGCATTCAGTTTGAAGAAAAATTTTTTTGGAGTGTTAATATTAATGACAATTTCATTTTCATGTTAAATTTGGATTAATTAAGATTGATTTAGGATAATCAAGCAGCTATATATTTTATTTTTTTCCCTTATAAAAGTGATTAGTACAATTATTTTTGTACCAAAAAATAAGTAAAAGCATTTAATTTTGCGTAAGTTTATTTTTTTGGCCAACTGATTTTGTAAAAGAGTGTGCTAAGTTATAGACTCATCTATTTTTAATATAGTTACTAAATTTGGATCAATCCAACAGTTAGATCAATAGATTGGGTGATCCCAGTCTTAATTTAGGTTGATTTGAAAAAATTCCTATTGATCAATGAGTTTATGAAAAAATCGATGACTCGATGAGTTTTTTATTAAGTTAGGTCATTAAATATAAATTTTTAAAAAATGATTTTAAAGTCACACTTAATTTGACTTTTACATAATAATAATTATTAATTCTTTTATTGTTTTTAATATTTTTAAAAGAATAAATTGCATAAATATACTGTTAACTCAAATATATTGAGTAATCTAAGTGGTGGGTGAATTCAATTTTTGAAAATTCTTTTCACAATGTAAACTTCAAAATACAATGCGTTAAATATGAAGTTAATGAGAACCAACCAATGAATTTAATGCAATAATAATAATAATTAAGAGAATAGGGTTGAGAAATTTGCAAATGCAATTTGTAGAAGGTAAACCCTTCCTCTTGGTGTTTACGTCATTTTCCTTAGTTTGGTAAGGAGTTCAAATCCACTTCACCAATACAAATTCTTTCTCTAAGCTATAATATATCTCTCTATCTTTCAAAAGCTCATATAGAATCTTTTACATGACCTTTTTAAGGTTAAGATAGAATCTCTCTTACTTTTAAAAATTGGTTATTAAACAAGTAAAGAGAACCTCTAGAAGGTAGATATTGCTACGGACAAAGAAGACGATATCAAGATAATTACAAATATAAACTTAAAAACTTTTTAATTTTACCAAATAAAACCTCAATGAATATGATGTGAGATTTGTACAAATGGTGCCCCATTGCATAAATCCCATGAAATAGCCCAAGGTTCTTTGCCAAATACTGACTAAATTTTACTTGGATCACTAACCCTCGACCATTTATGACTCATCTACTTCATAATCCAACGATTTTCATGTTTGATTGTCGAAAGAAAGGGCTTAGATGAGATTAAACAAGTTTTGTTGCCTAGCTCAAGTTTTTCATAGGTTGTATGAGTTGTGTTAAAAAGGTTATTTTCATTTTTTACCGCATGTTTCCATTCTCCCCTTATTCCTATTATCAATTTATGTTACATTTTAGTTCAATAAAATGGCCATTCCATGAGAGGCCGAACTCCCCTCCAATAATGACTATTTCAAGCATGTGGGAATAAGAAAAAAAATTTAATTAAACAAAAATGTCCCTAACCAATTTAAAAAATTACTCTTATATAATATAATTTTTTTTTCATTATCACATTTTCTTTCTCTCTACCCATCTTTCACCACTCTCCTTCTCTCTAAATTCCCTCCACCGTTGAAAAGATGGTAGAGGGTGATGGTGGTGGCGACATCAACGCCGATTTGTAGGAAGTGCTAATATGGCACTTTAGCGATCAGATCCAATCATATTATGCTAGCCACATCTTCGGTAGTCGATTGACAGAGAAAAAAGAAAAAAATGGAAAAACTAAAAAAATGAAAATTTTAACAATTTAGATTTTAAAATTAAATTAAAATTTTAATTATAAATTATAAAAAAATTAATAAAGTTTAAAACGTTAATTATTATATCATTAATATTATAATGTTTCAAAAATAAAAATAAAGAATAAAATAATCATATTAATATAAATTATTAATATTTCAAATAAATTATAAAATATTTTAAAAAATAAAAAAATAATCATAGTTAAGTTTTAAATAAAAATTTATTAATATTTTTAACAAATTATAAAAGTAAATATTTGAAATTAAAAATTATATATAATAATAAATGGTATTTTTTTCTTTTATTACATTTTTTTTGTTAATCCAGAATAATTTTTACCACTAAACATTAGAATAAGTCATCATAAAAATAACTATTTCTATTATATTTTATTAACACAAGATAATTATTTTATTTTTTCTTTATTCTATTCCTTGAACCAAACATATTTTAGGATATAATAACATCCAACCCTAATCTACGAAATGAATGCCCACGCGGTTAATTGTTAAAATTTAAGCCTAAGGAGTATTTTTACTTAACGTCAAACCACTAGGTATATTTATGCAATTTATTATTTTAAAAAAAATTCATTAGACAAAACTAAATGGTAAAAATTATTTTTTTGTAAATTTTCAAAATAATGAATATTTTTAATTCTTATATCATAAATTATCGTTTATACAAATATTAAGATTATTTTACATAATTTATATTATTAAACTGAATAATCCATCGATTGAAATCATTGATCCATTGATACAAAATCTTGAATGGGTCATTATTCAGTCCGGTTTTGAATTTAAATATTGTTATTTTACCGATTTAATTAAATTCAAACAAAGTTTTCTCTTTCTAAAGAGAAGCCATGAGTAAGGTAATTTATTCAACCTATTTTATGCTTGCATTGAATTTACTTGTTTGCTGCCTAAACATATACAAGTTTTTGCATAAATTGCTAAAATGTTACTTATTATCATTGAAATTTGTTCACAATTAGCTATAGAAGATCTGAGTTTAGTGTTTTATTTTTTTTCATGCCAAAAAAGAATAAATGGAAAAAATAATAATTACTAGTATAATCTATCCATCATGTACAAAAAAAGGATATTTCTACTATTGTTAGGAAAAACACACTTTTTTATAAGAAAAATTTAATAATTGTTAAATTCACTTTTTAAGAGATGGACAAAACTTTCCCCTTTAATTTCTTATTTTGAATAGATTTCCGTATGGATATAAATAGGCTACAAATGATTGTGATATACAGCTAAAACGGCTAATCTATGATTAGATAATGATAAATTCAATGAATTTCTTTGCCTTTTCCTTTTCAATAATTTGAAACAGAGCTAAATATGAATAATTTTCCTTTTGAGATTTAGTGGTCCTAAGCAAGCAAGCAATCATCCATTGTATTATCAAGCTATTATACTTAATTTGCCTTACAAAACCAAAGTATATTATTAATCTTGTTTTTTCCGGTATTAATTGAACAACAAGTTTAATGGAGCATGGCCCTTGTACGTGTGGTAGAGATGGGATGTATTCACTAATTTTTAACATAATATCTAGAAAAGTTATTACACTGTTCAAAATTTTTTAAATAATTTGTTATTTCATTTAATAAATTTTTATATTTTTTATTTTGAAATAAATAAATTTTTATAATTAATTATTAATTAATTATCTTTAATTAAAAATATCACTTATTATTTATATTATGTGGTGTTGATGTGACATGTTTGTATATTATGGTGACTGATGACGTGATATGATGACATATCTAATGCTCTTTTTACTCTCCATGTTAACATTTAACGTTACGTTGGTACCATGTATACATAAAAATGATAAATGATGTTTTAACTAACGATAATTAGTAAATTATTAATCATAGTTTTATTTTAGAATAAATCATTGTTAACATATGTTGTTCTAAAGAAGAGGTCATACGTGTGCACAAACGCAAATATATTATATTTTTTTTTCTAAAATTACTCGGTTAGTAATCTAACAAATCTAAATTGACATAAAAGGCCATATCATCTCTTTATTATTTGATGCTACTGCTTTGCATAAGATTTTTAATTAGAGGTTGATAATATCATGATGCAAATTGCATATTCTAATTAATATTTAAATTAGAAGACGTCTACCACAAGATAATTAATGGAATTATAATGACAATGAGAATGGAACTTAACGAAAGTGGCATTATGGTGGGATTTTTTATTACGAATTTATTACTCAATTATATTTAAAAATTTAAAAGTAAAAAATGATTATCTCATATTAGATTAATGGATTAGTAAAAATGAATCTAGACAGAAGAAGACTCGTATGGGGTGATGTACGGATATATGATAGCATAATGAAGGAGGACATGATTCTGAAGGACTTGATTGAAAGTTGAGATAGTTTTAAGAGGGGGAAAATATAAAAAAAAAAAAAAAAGAAAAAGGGGAAAAGGGGAGGGGAGAAGAGAAGAAGAGTCCTTGAATAGAAGAAGCCCGCTCTTGTTTCGCTTCAAAACCCTACCCATTTTGCCATCTCTTTCTCTCTCTCTCTATGGTTTTTGTCATTTTCATTTCTTTTTTAGTCTTTTGAAAAGAAGAAAAAGAAAACAAACTTCGAAAACCCAAAAACCCCACAAACGCCACTTCCTTTTCACCCTCACTCCTTTTCTCTTTCTTCCCTTCACTGTCTCCTGTCCGAGTGAGAAAAGCAGCCAAACCCCATTGTTTCTCGAACCCAAAATAAACCTTAGAACAAGAAAAACTGAAAAGCCTCCATGGATCCTTGTGATATAACCAACGTCTTGTTCTGCAAAATCAAAAGTTTAGACCCAGAAAATGCTTCAAAAATCATGGGTTACATCCTTATCCAAGACTTAGCAGACAGGGACTTGATGCGTTTAGCCTTTGGTCCTGAAACCCTTCTACAGTCCCTTGTTTTCAAGGCTAAAACTCACTTAGGACTTTCTTCGAACTCTTTCTCTACTCCTCCTTCTCTGAACCCAATCTCAAGACCTAACAGCTCCAACTCCAACAATTCCCCAAACCCACTTCCTCAATCATCTCCTAGGCTCATTCCTAGAAATGGCTTCTTGGAATTTTCCAAGAAGGTGCCTTCTTGGTCTTCCTCTAGTAGCCCAAACTCAAGTCCTTTCCTTTCTTATGAAAATATCCGCTCTGCGTCTGTCTTAGTTCCTCCAACGACTGGGGATAACAACACTGATTTGATTGATGAGAATCAAATGAGTGATTATTTTTCATTCCTGAATGATTCTTCCTCGTCTAGGAATGAGGACTTTGTTGGTCATAGAAGGAGTTTTTCAGCAAGTGATGCATGTTTTGGGACAGCTGAAGAAGCTGGTGGATTTGGTGGTATTGTGGGTAGTTACAAGCCTTGTCTTTATTTTGCTAAAGGATTTTGCAAGAATGGTGATAATTGTAAGTTTTCACACGGTGTTGGTGGTTTAGCAGATAATGTTGATGTTAATGGAGTTATTGTTGGTTCACCTAGCAAAATGGACCTTCTTTATCATCAACATGAGGAAATGATGAGAATGAGAGCAGCTCATCAGCAAAGATTGGCTGCTGCTCAGTTGATGGCTGGTGTTTCTTCTCCCTTGGCGTATGAAAAAAGCATGAATCTTCTCTTGCAACAGCAAACTGATGCCCAGAGGTATATTAGAGATTTCCTATTTTGTCTCGTGCTGCCTTACCTTTCTTTTTTTTTTTTTGGCTGTCATGTATAAGGCTCTTAATTTTTGCTCTAATCTCGGGTTTATTTTGGTGGCTATGGGATCCATAAAGATTTCTGCATTAGTGTTTGTTTTGGTTTTACATAAAATTTACCCAAAAATAAATTATATATTATCTATTTGACCTTTCTTCGTAGTTTTGCTGCTATGAATTAGTTTCTTTTAGTCAGTTTTTATTTATTTATTTTTTGTGGATTACACGTTTCCTGTTGGAATAGTACAGACATCCAATTGGCCTTTGTCTTTGTTTTTTGATGCTGTGATGCATAAAGTTCATTAATTTGATTTTAGCTCAGCATTGGGGTTTTGTATTTATGAATTTTGTTGGTCTTATTTTGGTGGGAGTATTGGTTAGTTTAAAAACCATAGCATAGCATGGGCACAGGCGTAGCTTGCTTTTTGCCAAATTAAAAAATTTAATTTGGTACATTGTGGTGTGGTGCAGAGCTGCTGCACTGATGTTGGGTGAAGAAATTTGCAAGTTTGCCCAGAGCCGATCTGAGAGGAATGATTTTTTGACAATGGGAATGGCAGAAAAAGCTAACTCGGCTTCAAAACAGATTTACCTGACTTTTCCAGCTGAGAGTACATTTAAAGATGAAGATGTTTCAAACTACTTCAGGTATCTATTGCACTTCTAAACGGTCAGGCATTTTTTTTCTCTGATCATATATGCGGTTCTGGATTTATGTTAAGTCAATGCATGTTGTTGAGTGGGGAGCTGCATTTTGAATTTTAAGTGTACCATAGAATTAGTTTTGATGTTGCAATTATAATTATAACCATGGCTATGGTGCTGCTTTCCATGGCATGCAGTTTGGCATCCTTACTATAATGGTTACGTGGTGCCTTACAGAAGCTGTGATCTATATGTTGTACTAGAATCTGCAATTACAGCTGTTTTCACCATGCATGTCAAGGATTATATCAATTTAAAATGTTAAGGGGGTAAAGAGTTCTGCTTTTAATTGTTGGTTTGCAGTGGGGACAAGTAATTTTACATGCTAAAAGAAGATTGACCTGGTAAAGTTAACTTTTAATGCTTGCCTTGTGGTTTTCCTTTTTTACCCTTCATGTGCAACAGCAGTTGAACTGTATTAACTTAGTCTTATACTGATAATATACCTAGTGGCTGAAAATCCATGGTGGATTTGATCTAGCCTTGAAGCCTGCTGCCTTGTCTAGCTGTTGCATTAACTTTGATAGAGTCATTTGTATCTTCGTAGGACATAATGGGCGACTTGGCATGGTATCCTTTTCAATTAACTATAGTAGCTAAATACTTTTTTCTGAATACCTGACCATCTATTTGCAATGCACCATACTTAATTGCTAACTACTGTTCATCTCCAGGTAAATGTTTATCCCATTATTAGATGTATGATATTGGAAGATATGCTAAGAGTAACTATCCTAAACACAATTTAATTGCTGTTGAACTCTGCAGGTAAGGAGGGGATAGTCAATTAATATGATCCATCTAGAAGCAAATTATTACAAAAAGGACATGCTAAATTTTCAATAGTGCTTGTTAAAGTAGAAGGACTATACAAAGTATTGGAGGCATATTTCAATGGACTTCACATTTTTTCTTTGATGCATGTTCTTATTTTAATATTTACTGGTGGATAAAAATCTTCAAAAGGAGACCACCCGAAACTTGGCAAAACTCAGTTGTCAATATATGCAATGCTTCATTGTGTCTATTTTAGTTTTGTTCTAGAGGATAAATGGGACGTTAAAGAACAATTTTGTGTTCAACAAGGAAATATGAGTTGGAAGATTTACAAGTTTGGAGAGGCAGTCATCTTACTCCTAAGAGGGATCAATGGTTGAGCAAAGTCAATTTTACATCACATATAAAGGAGCAGTGTGCTAAGGTTACCCGTACTCAGCATATTAGGAAAGCATTTTATAAGAAAATCTGTTTTTCTTATGAAAAAGGAAAGGTTTGGGGCTGCTGGGGTTTTTGGTGGACTTGGTCAAACCTACTTTGCTTGCTTCAAAACCCTGCAGCTAAGCTGTATGATAAGCATGGTGGTGGTGAATGGACAAAATATACAATTCTGTGGGTCAGAGATGGGTATTGCTGGATATACGCATTTGTAGGAGAAGCAGAATTGACAATTTATTTGACTGAGTCCAAATACTGTAACTTTACTATGAAGGTTGTATTGCTATACCATAGACATAGGGTTTTGACATTTAAGGGGATTGAGAATATTGCATTTATTGTGGTAAAGTAGGATTTTGAGCAAAGGAACCCTGCCTGTATATCCACTTGTACTTAGCTGAGGCTTCCATATAAATTTATGTCATTGTCAATTGCTCGATTCTTTTGTTGCAAAATTCTGACAAGGACCTACCAAAGTGGTTTTAGTTGGAACAAAAGTTTATAAATTTTGTAAGTTTTAAGTTTGTGTATTTAATTTAGTTTTCCTGTATCTTTTAAAGCATGTTTGGACCAGTGCAAGATGTGAGGATCCCATACCAGCAAAAGCGAATGTTTGGTTTTGTTACTTTTGTCCATCCAGAGACTGTGAAGCTTATTTTGACCAGAGGAAACCCCCATTTCATTTGTGATTCACGTGTGCTTGTTAAGCCCTACAAGGAAAAAGGAAAAGTTCCTGACAAGTATGGCATCTTCTCTTGTTTGCATTTTTATCTTGCATCTTGCCCTCATCCTGCGTTAATTATATAACTGCTAATGGAACTATTGCAGGAGGCAACACCTTCAACAGCAATTTGAGAGGGGGAACTTTTCTCCATGTTCAAGCCCTTCAGGGCTTGACTCTAGAGAGCTGTATGACCATCATGTTGGTAAGCAAACAAACAGGCATGGCTTTTAGTGGGGTTGTCTTTTCATGTGGTTTTTTGGGTGAAATGATAGGAGGGAACGGAATGTTTAAAATGACCTTTTCTTTTGTTTTATTTATTCTTACTTTAGAATTGAGGTTCTTAATTTCTCTTTATATACAGGGGCAAATATGGTCTACGATGCACGTGAGATGTTGAGAAGAAAATTGGAAGAGCAAGCTGATGTCCAGCAAGCTATAGAACTGCAAAGGAGAAGGTTCATAAATTTGCAACTTCCAGATTTCAAGAATGATGGTATTCATCATCATCAACGCAGCCTTTCTGTTGGTGCTTCTGTTTCCTTGCCTGCTTATTCCCATGCCAGTCAAAATGTTCATCCATCTGACAGCATTAAACAAGAAGTCTCAGAAGGTTAGCTAATCAGACTCAGTTGTTCTATCTCATTTATTATCTTTTTCCTGGATTGTGTATCTGACTTTGGTATTTTGTGTCTGTGAATGTGTGGATGAGTTTCCTTTTCTCTTGTTCAAAAAATGGAAATATAATCCAAATAAGTTGTCCAATCTGTTTGAGCTTGTCAAATCCAGGATTGGAAAAAAGCTTTGCTGTGGTTGATTTTCTATTATTTCTTGTGGCACTAAATGGTGATAATACAGCTGCTGCTGTTCCCTTAACAATGACTGCTGCTGATCAGGAAGAAGTGAATTCTGCATGTGTTCAGAAAGGCGGAGTTGGAAATACCAAAGATTGTTCCAACCCTGAAGGGTATGATGTCCCTGAACAACATGGAACTTAATTTTTGAAATTTAGATAAAACTTCCCAACAAGTATAGATACTATATTTCTTATTTTTATTCAAATCTTATTATATGCTGCTGTCTCTGGGCTTTTCTAAAGTCAGTTGTCTTCTAGTTGTCTTCCTCATTTGTTTTTATTTCCGTTTCTTTTATAGATGTCATGAAAGCAGTGTAGAGCATGCACTTCCTGATAGCCCTTTTGCTTCCCCTACAAAATCTGCTGGGAATCACCTCTCAAATTTTACTGCTTTGGTGGAAGTAAATGGAAGTCCCGCTTTATGCGCTACTTCATCTTCTGAAAATGACCTATCGTTGCCCATCATTTCTACTAGCGACATGACCTCCATTTAGTTATCCACTTCTTAATGCCAAGGTACTATCACTACTTTAACATTGTTATACCTTGATCTCTCCTGCTATGATTATCAGAGCAGACGGTATGTTATTGTAATTGAGATTTATTTACATTTTCTCAGGTTTTATTAAGGGCATGAAGGTAATGATCTGTAGGAAATAAAGGTAAGCACGGTCACTCGGTCAGAACTCAGAAAGGACTAACCATAATTTATGAACGTATATTTTTTGAATTCCAAGTCCAATGTCATCCCTATAATGTTTTGACATAATAGTTACTGATGCAGAAAAGTAGAGAAGCATATACAAGAAGAATCCACTAGATGTGTATAGCCAGATTATACAGAGAAGAGTAGATCCGTAGAGAATATTGCAAGAAGATCATCATCATCTTCATCAATACATTACTACTAACAGCAAAATGCATATTGGATACCAAAAGAATAGATGAACTGATTTTTGAGTGTAGGGCTTTTCTCTTTTCTCCTCTACTAGTGTATTCCAACAGACAAAAGCAGAAGAAAGTAGGGATAGTAATTTATTTCAGTGTCATGTATGCATCTTCTTTTAACCGTTTGTGATAAAAGCATTATGTAAAGCTGAACTGTATGAAGAGACTTTGAAGTCAGAAATGTGTACATTAAACACAGCATTTGTTGGGAAGTTGAACCTTGAGAAGGATAATGCGTTGAAGGCTGAATAATTGAGGGGAGGGGCAAGATTGGGGGAAAAAAAATCAGAAGATGGGGTTTGGTAATATTGGTGTATTATTTTATGTTAAACTTTGATAATTATGTTGTTGTTATTAAAGTGAAGAATGTTGGGTTTAGGAAAGTTGGTAAGAAAAAAAAAAAAGCATGCCCCTTTTTGCAATCAGTATCTACCACGGGGCACTTTGTCTTATATGTTTAGGTCCACATGCAAGGTTAGGGTCACTCTATCACATGGGTGCTGACATTTTATATATGGAATCAGGGTGTCACGCTCCTTTCCTTTTCATGTTACAGGTCATTGGACTGAAATGTTTTAGTTTTTTATTATTTTTTTTATTGCTGGAGAGTTTAAAATTTTTGATGATGATGATGATGATGATGATGGTTCTACTTCAGCTCAGTTGGACCTTGTACTGCAAGTGCTTTTAAGTCACCTTTGCCAGATATTCTCAAGTTAAAAGAAAAGAAACGAAAAATCTTAAAAAGAGTACCAAAAGAAGTGTACTGTGGGGTTAATTCGTGCCTGCCAATGCAAATGCATGCTTATTTCATGGAAAAGTTCTTAAATCCATAATTAGCACACATAACATACCAGAGACATAAAAAATGAAGAAGGTATTAGTAAAATTAGTGCTTTTTGATTTTATAAAACTTGAAAATATAAAAAACGAATGAGGAAGAGAATCACGTGTGAGTAGTAGCCTTAGTAGTTAGTAATTGTGTCGCCCTTAGCGCTTCAAGAAGAAAATGTGTAGGGTGCTTCTAAAAATCTCGCATTGGGAAAATACAGGAGTTTTGGGTGACTTATAAGTGATGACGTTGTATATCTCATCAGGTTAATTTTTTGGAGAGAGAATAATAATTTTGTAACAAGTGGTATTAGAACAAACTCGACTATGACTCGATTCCACTTTAAGCACCTCCAAGAAAGGCACGCAGGGTGGGCAAAGACGACGAGGACATTGCTGGTGCTTCTAAAATTCTCACATAAAAAAAGTAGAGAGATTTTGAGTGACTTATAAGCGGTGACATTGCATATCATACTAGGTTAACGTTTTGAAGAAAGAATAATGACCCGTGACAATTGAATTTGGTTGTGAAGTATTTGTTTCCAACATTAGCATAAGTCATTGAACCGCTATTGTTCGAGTGGTAAGCTGACCATTGTCATCAACATCTCATGTTTCACGCAACGCCATTCACTCCACTCTGCCTATGATGTTACCGTCTCTGATTACTGACGTAGTTTTAATTTATATAATAATAACTAGTGCACTTTTGTTTAATACTTAATAAATGTCCTCCTTTTTTTGTTTTTGTTTTGCAAGAAAATTTTGTGGACTAGGAACTGTTTGTTTCCCAATTATTGATGTCATTCATAGGAAGAATCTTGTACTAGGAACAAAAATAAAGGGGCATATATTCATGGATAAGTTTTGAGCAATTCCCACTAGACTAGTATGGGATTTGTAAAAGCCTTGGTCACACTTTTAATTTGTCCCCTAGGAACCTAGCTACTTATTTTTGCCAACTTGTAGTCTTTCATCACTACGCATTATGGCAGCACACTTTTTAGACAACATCAGTGTTGTTTGGAAAGTCTCCTTTGGATATATGGTGATGAGACAGAAAAAGGTGTTAAGGAAAGAAGGGAATGTTAGTGCTTTGAATCTATTCTCTTATTATACATCTCCATCCTGCTACCTACATAAATGCAAGGACAGTACATCGTTTAAATTCGTGATCTTTTCTACCTTATTTGCCAGTTTTGTTTGTCTCAGTTTCTGTCATATTGCACATTTATATATGGGTGTGAAATAATTAGCAGAGAATTTATAGAAATAATTCACTGTTTGAAGGCTGGCAATTGAGCCCTTAGACACTTTGTGCGTTCCAAATATTGATGCAGTAATTCTTTATTTGTTGGGCACATGCAATGATTCATAAAACAAAATCACATATATTATATATATATATATATATATATATAATTGTGATATTTACAAAGATATATTGATATTCCAGATAAAATATTTCGGATATATATTGTAATTCATAATTATGGTTGGTGCACCTCGTACTAGGATCATTCTTTCTATGCATTATTTTGATTTGTATTTACTTGTAAAAATATTGATTGGAAAGGGCAGTAGGCCACCTTAATTAGTTGTTATCTCTGCCTTTCCAAGTGATTGTTCAGATTTAAAGCAAATAATTATTTGGGGAAGTCATAGATGCTTAAAGAGTCAAGTCCAAATTTCTCTTTTCCAAATAATAAAAAGAAAAAAAGATATCATACCTATACCTTTTGATGAGTTGTTAGGTGGAGACAATGTGCATATACATGGAATCTTTCCTTTCTCAATGTTTAACAGCTGCTTTAGCTGGTAATGAGTCTGCTAAACTTGAAATTAAGTGGCAAACTCAATCATCCAAAGTTAACAGATGAGACGATGCATCAAAAGAGAGTTTATTAAGATTTCAAGTTTCCATTCTCCTCAGCCAAATCATCACCCACAACCCCATTTATGATAATACTTTCTCAAGGTTTAGCAGGCCAATTGACCTTACTGAAATCTACCAAGCTTCACCCTTGATAGATTTATTTGTAAAATTTTACAACTTCACAATTCATACTACTGAAACACAATACATTCATTTGTTAAATTCTGTAATGAAAATGGTAAATCCTGGCTCATGTATCGTCTAATACTTGAACATCGGAAAACAAAAGAAAGAAAAAGGTAGAGTCGAAGTTGGACATGATGAGTGGAACGAATTGAAGCTAAGCCCAAAGCCATCCAACATGTACCAAACAACCAAGCAATCAATCAATCAATCATGACAAAGACTAATGTGAAAAATTTAATCATGACTTGCAGATATGGGAAACTTGGCGTCCAAGCCATTTTAGGCTGATGGCCCCTTTTCCATTTTCCATCTCTTCAAAGATAATTTCATCGTACGCCCGAATAACTCCCGAAAATATCCCATATGTAGGCAACAAGCCAATGCATAAAAAGCAAAAGCCCATTCAGTGTTCCATGAACCAGGATTGCCATGTAATGAGCCCAAAAAGTGTTCCCCAGTCGAAGAAAAAAGACAACACATAAAGTTGCTCCTTGTTTGCATGAGATCAGCTTGCCTGGAAACATGCATGTTCATGTCTGTTGTAAAGCAACACCCTAATATTCTGATTCTTTGCATAGTACGACAGAGAGGGGAATGTGAGGACCAGATAGACTTTCACGTCAAGGGCTCAGCAAATCTCTGTACCAGAATCCACGGCTTCGATATTGTTTCCATCAATGGAAGATGCTCTTATCATAGCTTTTGTTTTGATTTGCAAAGCTCTGCTTTGGCATGTGTCACCTTCCAAGTTTCACCTTATATAAAGTTGTACAAGTTCTTCCATTGTTACACAACTGCATTTCACCGTGAAGGGGCCACCAACAAAGAAAAAAACGCTGCATTTCCTTGGATATATGTAAGACAATTGGATTGACACAGTAAAGGTTAGTTTATTCTGCATTGTTTACTCAACTCTTGCAGTTCTTGCAGTTTTTTAGAGGACAATTAGGTGCTAATTAAGATTTATGTTGCATGTATTAACTACTTAATCTTACTTTTGTGTTTTGTGTTAAGCAATCATATGTTTAACAACTATAATCATACTGTCAAGTTTAACGTATCTGGAAACCTGGCTTTGTTTCCAAATGGAGTCCACCAAGGTGACCGTGTTAGTGATGTGTCCAATTTTGGGCCCCCAGTTTGACACGTTGGCGACATGCGTCAGCGTTATTAGTACTGATCTAGCTCTTAAAACTATGTGATTTTGCAAATGGTTTCTTAATTCTTACTTTCCTTAATTTATTGTTGTTTCTCTAATTTAGTTATTTTTATTTCAGTCCTCCCTATCCATTTTGAGGTAATTCTAATGCTTCCCTCTCTCAAAGTGGTGGTGTGCATTTGTTTATGTAGTTGTTCATTCATTCATTACTTTGTTTTGCATTAACCTGATTGGTGGCTTGAAGTGGTTGTATCAGTTTTGGGTTTGAACCTGACTGCAGCTTTAACAAACAGTTAACGCCATATCCAGAAATCACTAGATTTAGTGGATTCACTGTTTTTCCAAGACTAAAAAGATTACCATCATACACTGCATTTCTAGAAACGAAGATTTTCTCGAAGTGCATGATTTTGAAGGAGGAGAAACTGTTCTTGTTTGTGCTGGTGTTTATTCAACAAAACTTTTTTCAGTAAAAATATTTCCTGATTGTACTCATTGCCATAACTGAATAATCAGATCTCTGCATGCAGGACTTAGCACAGGTTGAGTACTCCATTGATTCATGATTTCGGTTTACTCTGTCTGCTTATTCAAAGCTGTTCTTTATTTATGTACATGAATGGATTTCTTTTAACAGGTTTGATTGCATCACCACATAGTTTTTTGTACAAGTAGAGTAGAACTTTCATTGTAACCTGTAATTCCTCTTAGTTCTCACATTGCTCCATTCAAATTGGAGCTTTGATTCGTTTACAGAGTAAATTACCGGAGATGTTATCCAAATGTTGTAGATTTTAATTTCATAACACTGATAGTGAAAGCTAACAAATTCAAAGTAGATATCAAATCTGAAAAAAGGAACAAGTGGAAGATTCTACAAAGGGAGTAGTACAATTCTCATTTGTGATGGAAAAAGACAGAAATTCTCATAAAAGATTAGAAAAAACTACAATGGGAAATTCTAAGAATATGATTAGTTAGGTTCCCCATCCATGAGATTTCTTCTTCGATCCTCATTATTCTCTTCTTTGGAGGAGTTGAACTAGATAAATGAGTCCTGGAGAAAACATGTGATAAGAAGGCATTAGCCAGGGATTAAGAAGCATTTACATATGAAGCGTAGCGGTGAGAGGCATTATAGGAAAGACCCTGACAATAATATTTCTGCAGGAATCTGTAAACATCATGGAAGGTAGCAGTGGCAGCTCCTACAACCCTCCAGGTAGCAAATTCTTACAACTTCTTATCAGTTTTTTTTCCTCTACAGGCAGATTTGACAAATATAACCAACATTCCCTTAAGAGAAAAGTTATCTTGCCTTAGATAGTTGAGGCATTTACAAACTAGTCACTTAGAAAGAAATTCTGATAACTGAAAAATGAGCTCTCATGCTTTTCTCCAAATGTTGTCACGCAGCTCAATTACTTTTTCTTTTGAACTATTTGAAGTTCGCTGTTACTTGGTTCTCTAAACCTTTTAGCATAATGCTGTCCACCCTGCATTTTCACTTTTGTATAGCAATATCATCTACCTCCCGGTAAACAAGGAATCTTTTGGAAGACAGTCTTACCCTTGAAGCAACTCTGAAACATATCAGAATCATAGTAAAGTCAACCTTTGGGCTTAGAAGAGAACCAAGGTTAATGATACTTTCATAATGATCATTTAAGCTTTTCAAGAAAATTCTTTTTAATGTAATCCGTACATACCAAGTTGGGGTTAGATCCCTTCTGTTTCCCCATATCATGCATTTTATTCTTTTTGACATCGAAGTAACATCTGATTCACAATCTAGAATGGAATCAAATAACGTTATACCAACTTCAATTATTAATTAATTACATTATCAGAAACAACCTGTATAAAAGTAAGTTGTAGAGTAGCTACTAAGAATAGCTTATAGTAAAGCTGTTGTTTTTGGGTTTTGTTTATCTGAATTCTGAAACACCAAACTCTCTTAAAAAGCTTTAGCCAAACCAGTATCGGAGTTGGAAACACTGCAGAAACAGCATGAGGAGAAAACATTAAAGATCCAAGAGCTCAAGAGACAAATTGAAACTGTGAAGCTTCAGCTGGAGAAGAAGAAGAAGAAGGATATCCCAGATGCGAGAAAAGAAGCTTTCCATAACCTGAGCGAGAAATATAACAGCCTGAGAGAGGAATACAATGCATTGTTGGCTGAAAGATCAAGGGAGTAGAATTAAGCAAGTGGCTTCAGTTTCATCTTGGAGGTCTGGAATATGCTACCGTACCGAGTTGACATCTTATGCATTAGAAACTGTTAATATGCTTTCTCGTACGTGAACATTTCATGTTTTGTTTAGTCTATTGTTCTGTTTAATTTCATTGCTCTATAAGATATCTAAATCAATAATATTTCAGTCATCTTTCATTATCAACAAGATTAAAAGCATAGATATATAAAATTTAAATTACATGCATTGGATCAACAAGAACTAATGAACTTATTAATTAAGTATTTTTTAAGCATGTTAGAAAATAAAATTGTCTCATGATTCCAAAAGCAAGGGTCACGATCCCAAAACCAAGAGTAACAACAAGGGAGATTATCATATAGAATCACGCTTGGTCTTGATCTGAATTCAACCGGTTTGGTCTCAGCGTAATAATGTCATCACAATTGCAGCCGACTTTTCCATTGTTAGCGGATTCTTTTGGTCTATCCAAAGTCACATAGACTCACATGCTGCGCAACATCTTCTTTGTTTTCGAGCGGCAACTAGCAATGTTGAAACTTCTTGTGCTGGAGCTCATGAGATTGAAAGAAGACACAATTTGAAGGCCGTGGTTTGAAAATCACTCTCAAACAAATCAAGATAATGTCTTACGCATATTTGACTTCGAAGTGACCTTTATCTACTGCTTTCTTCAAGTAGCGTAACCCTGACTTTGGTTTCCCCTTGTTAAAACAATGATCATCTCTTTTCTATGTAATGCTTCAACACTCTTGACATCTTTGTATATTTTAAGAAATATTTTCTCACTTTTACAGGGACAAAGTTGATATTCGCCATCGAAACATTAATTCTCAAAGATTTGATAATCATTTGATGCTCAAAGAAAAGCCCTGCAACTTATTTGAACATTGACGAAATCAGTAACCGAGCTGGTGACCACATGCCTAAGAATCTCTGCCAACATCTCTCTTGGAAGAGACTTGATATTGCTAGATTTTTTCGTCCTAACCTACAATGCATTAACGTGGAAAGAAGTTAAGAAGAAAGCTAGCTATATATGGGAAGGGAATTAGAGGTGGATTCGATAATTGTTAAGGATTAGGAAAAGGAAATCCTATCTTACCAAGGATTAATGCAACGCTAAGTTTTCCTATTTATTATTGGCAGCTGATTCTATTGGTTTTTTTTTTTTATTTACCTAAAACATCCAATAATTTTAATTTCAATACAAGTTTGCAGGATTTATGGTCCAGTAATTTCTTTTTTAATTTTAAAAGATTTTTCTGTTTTTGGTCAAAAAACTGTCGAACAATTAATATTTTTTTTCCTTTTTGCCCCATAATTTTCCAAACACAATTTTATGTGGACTATAAATATTATTCTGTAAGATTTTCTATCAGGAATTCAAAATATATGTATATATAATACTTTTTCAAAGCTTAGCAGGCCAATTGAACTTACTAAAATGTACGAAGCTTCACTCTTGATAGATTTATTTGTAAAATTGTACAACTTCATAATCGATACTACTGAAACACAATACATTCATATATTAAATTCTGTAATAAAATTGGTAACTCTTGGCTCAAGAATTGTCTAATACTTGAACATCAGAAAACAAAACAAAGAAAAGGGTGGTGGAGTCGAAGTTGGACATGATGAGTGGAATGAATTGAAACTAAGCCAAAAGCCATCCAACATGTACCAGCCAAGCAATCAATCGATCAATCAATCGTGACAAAGACTACCTAAAAATTTAATCATGACTTGCAGATATGGGAAACTAGGCATCCAAGCCATTTTAGGCCGATGGCCCCTTTTCCAGGATTTAAAACGCACCCCATTGTCCTTCTCTTCAGAGATAATTTCATTGTACGACCCAACAACTCCATAAAATATCCCATATATAGGCACCAAGCCCATGCATAAAAAGCAAAAGCCCATTGAGTGTCCCACGAACCAGTATCGCCATGTAATGAGCCCAAAAAGTGTTCCCTAGTTGAATAAAAAACACGCACATAAAGTTGCTCCTTGTTTGCATGATATCAGCCTGCCTGGAAAAATGCATGTTCATGTCTATCGTAAAGCGACTCGCTAATATTCTGATTCTTTGCACAGTACTAGAGAGAGGGGGATGTGAGGACCAGATAGACTTTCACGTCAAGGGCTCAGCAAATCTCTGTAACAGAATCCATGGCTTCGATATTGTTTCTCCAGCAAAGGAAGATTCTCGTATCATAGCTTTTGTTTTCATTTGCAAAGCTCTGCTTTGGCATGTGTCACCTCCCAAGTTTCAGCTTATATAAAGTTGCAAAAGTTCTTCCATTGTTACGCAACTGCATTTCACCGTGAAGGGCCCACCAACAAAGAAAAAACGCTGCATTTCCTTGGATATATGTAAGACAATTGGATTGACACAGTCAAGGTTAGCTTTTTTTTGCATTGTTTACTCAACTCTTGCAGTTTTTTGGAGGACAATTAGGTGCTAATTAAGATTTGTGTTACATGTAGAACTTTAATTGTAACCTGTAATTCCTCTTAGTTCTCACATTGCTCCATTCACATTGGAGCTTTGATTCTTTGACAGAGTAAAAATATTAATTATTATTATTATTATACAAAGATTAAATCTATATTTTTTTATAAAACACGTGGACTAATTGCATAATTTGATCATTTTTATTGATAATATGAAGTTCCAATCTTTCATCTTCTTATAAAAAAAAATATTAATGTACATATAAAAATTTTATGCTTCCAATTTCATTTTCCAACTTGGAAACACTACAGAAACAGCATGAGGAGAAAACATTAACTATCCAAGAGCTCAAGAGATAAATTGAAACTGTGAAGCTTCGCCTGGAGAAGAAGAAAGATATCCCAGATGAGAGAAAGGAAGCTTTCAATAACCTGGGCTAGAAATATAACAACCTAAGAGAGGAATATAATTGTTGGCTGAAAGGTTAAGGGAGCAGAGTTACGCTCAGTTTCATCTTCCAAGTTTGGATTATGCCACCGTACATGAGTTGCCATCTCACACATTAGAAACTGTTAATATGCTTTCTCATACGTAAACATTTAACTTTTTTTGTTTAGTGTATTGTTCTGTAAAATACCTAAATCAATAATATTTCAGTCATCTTTAATTAATTTCAAAATCAAGTACTTGATCACAACTTCTACATCGGTAAATTTAATTATATTTCCAGTATATAATTAAAAGAATAGATATATAAGATTTAGATTACATGTACTGGAGCAACATAGACTGATGAATTTTTTTTAACCAAGTATTGCCTAAGCATACTGCAAAATAAAGTTGCTTCTCGATCCCCAAAGCAAGAGTCACAACAAGAGAGGTTATCATGAAGATTGTTGCTTGCTTCCCATGCTTGATCTCGATTTGAACTCAAACGGTTTGGCCTTGGCGTAATAATGTCATCACAAATGCAGTTGACTTCCGCATTATTAGCAGATTCTTTTGGCTTATCCAGGGACACATATATAGACCCACATGCTGTGCAGCATCGTCTCTCTTTTCGAGCGGCAACTAGCAATCCTAAAACTTCTTGTGCCGGAACTCGTGAGATTGAGAGGAGACACAATTTGAAGCCCTTGGTCCTTAAACTCATCTCCTAGACAAATCAAAATAATATCATATGCATATTTAGCTTCTACGTGACCTTTTTCAACTGATTTTTTCAAATAACGTAACCCTGACTTTGATTTCTTTTTGTTAAAACAATTAATCATATTTTTCCCGTATAATGCTTCTGAATTATTGACATCTTTACATTTTTTTAAAAAAATTTTCTCACTTTTATACCAAAGGACAAAATTGATATTCGTCAGAAACATTCTCAAGGATATGATACTCGTTTGATGCTCCAAGAAAAGCCTTGCAACTTATTTTAACATTAACAAAATCAATAACTGAATTGGAGGTTGCATGCCTAAGAATTTCTGCCAACATCTCCCCTGGAAGAAACTTGATATTGATAGATTTTTTCATCTTCATGATTCTCAAAGTAGCTAGTGTCAATCTAAGCCCGCAATGCATTAACCTGGAAAGAAAGTTAAGAAGAAAGCTAGCTATATATAGGAAGGAAATTAGAGGTGGGCTCAACAATTGTTGAGGATAAGGAAAAAGGATATCCTACTGAACCAAGGATTAATGCAACTTTGAGTTTTCTTTCTTATTATTGACCGCTAATTCTATTGGTTATTTTTTTTTTTAGGTAAAATATCCAACAATTTTAATCCCATTACAAATGCACAGGATTTACGGTCCAGTAATTTTTTTCTACCTTTAAAAGATTTTTTTCCATGTCAGGTCGGACTAATTACTATTTTTTCCTTTTTCGCCTCCAAATAATACACTTTTACGTGGACTATCAATATTATTTTATAAACTGTCATTGAAGTTTTTGAAATTTAAATTTACAAGTGGAGTTAATATGTTTCACTTGTCTATTTATTTGTTATATTAATTTATTATTATTTTTTATTGATTATATACTTTAAGGAAACCTATAACAACTTTAAATACCATCTATGGAATTTAAATTTGAGTATTTATATTCACATAAACAATCAAAATTTTAGAGTAAAAAAATTAAGTACTTATTCTCATAAATCATCAATTGCAGAAATGTCTGTATACTTATTAGTTCAATTGAATTATAAATCTATCAATAATTAATTACAATCAATTAATTTCACTTAATAATTTAATTTATAATTCCTCCAAAGAAATTAATTTGTGAAAAAAATTTACATTAATTAATGGTAACATATTGTGCAAAAAGAAATAGAAAGGAAAAAAGAAAAAAAAAAAGGAAAGAAATGGACGGAAAAAAAGAAAGAATGAACAAAAAAAAATGTTGTTTTAACAGTGTCCCATGAGAGTGAGAGTCAGTGTTATGGCAGCAGTGACTCTTCCAGACCCTTCTTTAATTTTATCTAATAATTTATTATTATTATTATTATTATTATTTGGAATCTTAAAATCATTTGTAAAGTGTTGCAAAATAGTTTACTTAATAACTGAATATAAATCTTGAAATATTTACATCTCAAGTTCACGTCTCATCATGTGTGAGTTAATAAAATCTAATTTTTATATTATTTAATTTTATTTGGTTGTTTGTTTATTGATTTATTTCATAAATGTACTTACCGAAAGTTATTTCATTGCTAATGCAATTGCTTCTGATAATAACCTCATAAAAAAGGATATGAAAATAATTTTTTAACAAGAGAAATATTCATGAATCTTTGATTTCATGGTAAGTATAAATATTTCTTATTCATAGTATAAAGTTCAAATCTTTGTCTTCTTATCATAAAAAGGTTAATACAGAAAATACTTGTTTATTTTTAAAATTAATTAAAATGAAAATTTGCTTTCATCAATAGGAGAAAATAATGAATAAATTTTACAAATTTTTGCCTAGAAGACAAATTGTGCGTAAACATATTAAAATGTCTACCTTGAAATTAAAATTAAATAAGTAATAGGTTTTAATTCAAATTGGATACATAAATTACCCAATTTTACATCTAGCTTTTATTATTATTATTTTTTGGATTACGAAATGATGGATATTGTCACATTATCCTTTTATTGAAATTAAATTTTAAATAAAACTTGTATTTTAAGAGAGAAGATATTTGTGTTGAATTAAGTATTAGGCATAACTTGATTATATCATTCAAAATTTTAATCCACATAATTTACATATAAGAGTACAAGACGAGTATTCAAATTTTCTTATTAATACTAGTAAACATAGATTAGACCTATTACTCCATAACTTAAATTTGATTACAATATATGCCTTGTCTAATTTATGAATATTTATCGAACAAATTGTAAATATATTTATATAGATCAATAGGTATCAGGGGAAACTCAAAGATATTCACAGTAAATTGAACAAATGGATGCCAAAGGAGAAAAATAATAATTAGTAAAAGCTGGTGCAATTTTATTCATTTAAGAATAAATAAACAATATAAGGCTGCGTTATTGTGAGGTAAACAAATAGCAGCAGCAGCAGCAGCCACAAGTTCGTAAACTTGCTAAAGAATGTAAGACCATACAAAAAATGAGATGAACCTAAACATTTTCATAGGAAGCTTCAATACTAATTCCGGTGTTGTCATAACTAAACGAATTTGATTGGATACTTGGGCTGCTTATTAGGGGAGAAGAGGCCGAAATGGCGCTCAGTTTCAGCAGGACCCTTTTGATTCTCATCAAACATTGCAAACAAATAAGTTTCTATAGGTTTTCCAGGCCTCTTTGGGGTTCCATTCTTAACATGTTTGATCAAATTCTTGTAGTAAGTGCTTGCATTTTCAACTGTTGCTGCGGTGCCTCCAGCAGATGGCCAACCACTCTCTGAGACTACGATTTCCAAATTGGCAGCTCCTATTTTCTCAAGAGCAGAATACAAAGAATCCAATGTTGCATCAAACAGATTCTGATACCCGGATGGTCCATCTTGCACTACAACTCCCGGAGATGTAAACAACGCAAAGCCAAGATCGATGTTCTTCGTGTCACCGATGTAGCTGAAGTAGGTATAGATATTGGCAAGTAGAGGTGACCCATTGCTTGCTAAGAATTTGATGATTGGTATTATGTAAGGACGTGCAGCTTCACTGAACAGCCCTGCCGAGGGAGGGTAAGAATTGCCCAACAAAGTTGGTTCAACTGATGTAGAAACCTTGATTTGTCCTTTTAAATTTGCTGATACCAAAGCATTGTAAATGTTCCGCATTGCAGGCAGAACAAATTGTGCTTCCGGATCAGTTGGCTTTACTTCGTTTCCGACAGAAATGTAGCGAAATTTGACTGCAGGCGAGAAGGATACTATATTTCTTTTAACAAAATCACTTGCAGCTGAAGGATCGGTAAGGGACTGAAGAGCAGCATTCGGGATACCGAGGATTAGTTGTATGTTTGTTCCTTTGAGGGCTTGGAGAGTGAACTGATTTGGATCATAGATTCTCATTGCTCCAATGCCATTGATTTTGTAGAAATTTACAACATCTTGTTCAGAGGGCAAATCATCGGCAATTCTTCCATTACATACGCCTATGGATGGTGCACCTAAATATCACACAGAATCAAATATAATCAATTATAAGCTCTAATATCTGTAGAACACCCTTTCTGTCTTGTGTTTTTTCAAGATGAAGTCATGGCATGGTAAACATGCATGAAGTTATGCTAGGAGCTTTGGAACTTAAGCCCCAACGATTGGCAAATAAAGGGTAGTGTCAGACAGATAGTAGTATATGATTTTATGCAAATAGAAAAGTAGTGCTTTTAATTATTTCCTCAGCCCCTAATCTTTTGGTATTAATATCATTTTTCTTGGCCACAAAAAATCATATCTCCTGTCATGTTGAGATTGACTGAAACACAAATAGGACAACTTTAGTGTCAGTTTTCATTGCATACATGATGGATATGGAATTAAGCAATATAATGAGAAAGAGAGAGAAACGAACCTGCTGTATTCTGGCCATTGGACATTGAAATTGCAAAGAGTAGAAATATGGCAACCATGAAAGTTTTATTACTTGTTGCAGGTAGGAAACCCATGGAGAATAAATAGAAGATACAAAAAAACAAGAAGAAGAAAGAAATTGTTTTCCAGCAGAATTACTGTATCTGTACCTTCCAGCTGAGTTCAAATAAATAAATATTTATAGAGAGAAACAGAGAGGGAGAGAGTTGATGAACCCCTTTTATTGCTCCTTGATTGTCTAACTGGTTATTTGAAATTATTAAGATATGACATGATTACTGTGTTACAAAAATTGAGTTCCCTCAAATCAAGGGAGTTTGAAATAAGACTGGAGCAATCCGAATTAAATGATTGAAAAACAAAACTCAACGCAATCAGAATTTCCTTTCCCTTCCAATATATATTCCTCCCTTTATTAAATGTTGTGGTTCCTATATATAAACTCTATATATGACTATGTTTAGTAATGTTGCTAATGTAAACACAATGTATATACGGAGAGGTTTGCGTAAAACCAAAAAAGGGATCCAATTTCACTCATGTTATTTGCCTAATTGATACTCTGTGCTAGTTACCTGCTAGGCTGCTACATCTCAAACAAGTAAAAATAGGATTCGATTATCTTCTCTGCATTTTCTTACACACAGTCAGTCAGTTGAGGGGCTTAGCCTTGGAAACAAATGGTCAGCTGAGGCCTTCAACAAGACAAGAAAATTGTTGATAAGACTTCAAGAATTGCTTAATGGTTGATAATGGAAAATCAAGCTTCATGGCCCAACTCTCTCTCTCTCTCTCTCTTTTGAGCCTATGTCCATGTGTTGACAAAAAGGAAACCATAAAAAGGGACTGCAGTTGGTATAATTCAATGAATTTGGCTTACTGGTATATGAAGGATGCCTCCATTTAGTTTCTTTAATTCACATTTATCTTATTAGGACTTTGCTCAGTCTCTTTTTTTCTTTTTTTTTTTCTCTTTTTTGAAATGCTACCTTTGATAACAATAAGAAATTCAGAACCCTAAATTAAGCAAACTTCATCAAGACATAATACCACTCAAAATCAATTTAAATTGGCAACAGATTTTAAATTATTTTCCTTATTCACCATTATCTTATTAGAACTTTTCCCAGTCTCTTTTTTGTGTATGTGTGTGTTTTTTAAATGCCAATTTTGATAACGATAAGAAATTTAGAACCCCTAAATTAGGCAAGCTTCGT